>NW_012105620.1:861747-863156 GCF_000951045.1 Mandrillus leucophaeus
GTAAATGTCCCTGTCTGACAGCTTTGAAGAGAGCAGTGGTTCTCCCAGCATGGAGGCTGAGATCTGAGAACAGACAGACTGCCTGCTCAAGTGGGTCTCTGACCCCTGAGTAGCCTAACTGGGAGACATCCCCCACTAGGTGCAGACCCACACCTCACACGGCTGGGTACACCTCTGAGATGAAGCTTCCACAGCAAGAATCAGACAGCAACACTTGCTGTTCAACAATATTCTATCTTCTGCAGCCTCCACTGCTGATACCCAGGCAAACCGGGTCTGGAGTGGACCTCAAGCAAACTCCAACAGATCTGCAGCTGAGGGTCCTGACTGTTAGAAGGAAAACTAACAAACAGAAAGGACACCCAAAAAAAAATCCCATCAGTATGTCACCATCATCAAAGACTAAAGGCAGATAAAACCACGAAGATGGGGAAAAAGCAGTGCAGAAAAGCTGGAAATTCAAGAAATCAGAGCGCATCTCCCCCTCCTAAGGAACGCAGCTCATCACCAGCAATGGAACAAAGCTGGATGGAGAACGACTTTTACAAGTTGAGAGAAGAAGGCTTCAGTCGATCAAACTTCTCAGAGCTAAAGGAGGAACTGCGAACCCAGTGCAAAGACACTAAAAACTTTGAAAAAAGAATGGAAGAATGGATAACTAGAATAATCAATGCAGGGAAGACCATAAACGAACTGACAGAGATTAAAACCATGACATGAGAACTACGTGACAAGTGCACAAGCTTCAGTAACTGACTTGATCAACCGGAAGAAAGAGTATCGGTGACTGAAGATCAAATGAATGAAATGAAGCGAGTAGAGAAGTGTAGAGAAAAAACAGGAAAAAGAAATGAACAAAGCCTCCAAGAAATATGGGATTATGTGAAAAGACCAAATCTACGTCTGATTGGTGTGCCTGAAAGTGAGGGGGAAAATGGAACCAAGTTGGAAAACACTCTTCAGGATATCATCCAGGAGAACTTCCCCAACCTAGTAAGGCAGGCCAACATTCAAACTCAGGAAATACAGGGAATGCCACAAAGATAATCCTCGAGAAGAGCAACTCCAAGACACATAATGGTCAGAGTCACCAAAGTTGAAATGAAGGAAAACACGTTAAGGGCAGCCAGAGAGAAAGGTGGGGTTACCCACAAAGGGAAGCCCATCAGAATAACAGCAGATCTCTCGGCAGAAACTCTACAAGCCAGAAGAGACTAGGGGCCAATATTCAACATTCTTAAAGAAAAGAATTTTCAACCCAGAATTTCATATCCAGCCAAACTAGGTTTCATAAGTGAAGGAGAAATAAAATCCTTTACAGACAAGCAAATGCTTAGAGATTCTGTCACCACCAGGCCTGCCCTACAAGAGATCCTGAAGGAAGCACTAAACATGAAAAGGAACAACAG
>NW_012105620.1:866866-872935 GCF_000951045.1 Mandrillus leucophaeus
GCACACCAATATGGCACATGTATACTTATGTAACAAACCTGCACGTTGTGCACACATACCCTAGAACTTAAAGTATTAAAAAAAAAAAAAATACAAAAAAAAAAAGAAAAAATGTGATTCATAATAGCATAAACAGAAATACTTGGGAACAGGTTTAAGAAAACATGTATAATACCTATACACTGAAAACTGCAAAATGTTGCTAACAGAAATTAAAGTTGACCTACATAATGGAGAAATATACCATTTTCATGGATTGAAAGAGTCAGTATTGTTAAAATGATAATTTTCCCCAAATTAATTTATAAGTTCAATAAAATCCCTATCAAAATTAAAATGGGCTTTCTGGTTGGAAATTCACAAGCTAATCTTAAAATGCTATTGGAAATACAAAAGACCTAGAAGTGCCCAGTTTTTAGAAAGAATGAAGTTATAAGATTCTCATTACCTAATATCAATATCTACTATAAAGCCACAGTAATCAAAATAGTGTACTAGTGTAAAGACATAACAGAAAGTCCAGAAATAATCCAACACAATTTACGGGTAATTTACTCAGAATTCAATTCAATGGGAAAAGATAGTACTTTCAATTGGAACAATTGTATATCCAAATACAAAAAGGTAAATTGAGACCCTTTCCTCACATGTTACAGGAAAACTAACTTGAGAAGAATCACAGATCTAAATGGAAGAGCTAATACTATGAAATTGCAAAAGGAAAATGAAGAAGAAAATATTTGTGATTTTGGGATAGGCAAAATCACAATTAGGTAATTCTTAGGTATACCAATTGTATGATCACTCTATAAAATATTAAGAAATTAAACATTTAAATTAAAATGCTTTCTCTACAAAAGATAGTCATCAAGAAAACTGAGACAAGTCACAGAATGAAAAACATACTTATAAATCACCTCTGCTTTTAAAAAAAACTTGTATGCTAATAAAGAATTCTTACAATGCAATTAAGACCAACAACCCAATTTAATACATCAGCAAGACTGAAATAAACAATTCAAAGATATATAAAGCAATGATAAACATGAAATGATGCTTAACATCCTTAGTCATCACAGAAATGCACATTAAAACTACTCTGTGACATCACTGAAATGGGTATAATAAAAAAAGACAATACCAAGAGTAGGCAAGGATGCAGAGAAACTGGCACCCTCATACATTTCTGGTAGGAATATAAAATGGTACAGCCACATTAAAAAATAGTTCAGCAGTCTCCTCAACAGTTAAATACATATTTTCCATAAAATACAGCAATTACATTCCTAGGTATCTACCTTACCTAAGAGAAATGAAAACATAGGTCCACTTAAAGACTTGCACATGAATGTTTTTACATCAGTATTATAATGGCCAAAAGATGATCAGTGTTTGCCTGTGGCTAGAGATAGGAATGGGTTTGAATGCAAACACACACAAGAGAACTGAATAGATGTTTTTTAAAACTGGTAAGGGTGCACAATTGTACCGATTTACTAAAACTCACTCAACTACATATTTATGATAGGCAAATTTAATGGTAAGTAAATTATATAATAAAGCTATTCACACAGAATAAAAAAATCAGCAGTGTCAGAAAAAGTATTTGGTTTACATACCTAAACAACCTGATACCAACATGTTAGTCCTAGTAGCAGGTTTATAAATAAAATGTTGTACCCCGCTACAGTTAAGAGCTGAAGTAGGAGTTTACCTGAAGTCCTTTAATTACTAGGGAAAATCTTTATGTGAGATCCACGAACCACTCCTTGAAATTGTAACATCTGGTGTGCATATACAATTATGTACCTAATCAGGTTTACTTTTTATTGAAGTGAAATTCACATAACATAAAATTAACCATTTTAAAGTGTATATTTCAGTGGCATTTAGTACATTCATAGTGTTACACAACCAGTACTTCCATCTAATTCCAGTACTTTAATCATCTCCCAAAACACTCTGTACTCACTAAGCAGTTATTCTTTACTCCCCTCCTCTCATCAGTCCCTGGCCCCCACCAATATGCTTTCTTTCTCTATGGATTTACCTATTCTGGATATTTCACATAAATGGAATCATACAATAAAGCAATTTTTTGACTCCAACTTCTTTTAGTAGGCATAATGTTTTTAAGCATGTATCAGCACTTCATTCCTTTTTATGGCTGAGTAATATCCCACTGTCTGGATATACCACAACTTATTTATCCATTCATCATCCACTGCTGGACATCTGGATTGTTTCTACCTTCTGGCTATTGTGAATAGTGCTGCTGTGAAGATTCGTTTAGGTACCTGTTATCAATTATTTAGGGGGTACAAATCTAGGAGTAGAATTGCTGGGTCATATGATAATTCTACATGTAACTTTTTGAAGAACTGCCAGACTGTTTTCCACAGTGAACCTCAACGGGTTTTCAAGTATCTACAATCCTGGTGAATTTCTTAAATTCTCTTTATGATTTCCTAGCCCAAGTTTTAGAGCAGGTTTCAGTATATCTATATGAAAACTTCCTCTACAGAAAAATCTCTCCTCTTGTAGGAAAAATGAAAGCAAGGTTACACTAATGGCCAAAATTTGAATTAGTATACATATGCTGGCTTTAAATGCATAAAGCACCAAACATACTGCAATTAAATTAGTTTCTCTAAGTGAAAAAATAATTGAACTAAGAGTAGTCAAACCTCTTCTTCTATACCTGTGCCTTAGGAGGAAACTGGTTTGTGACTTAAGCACCTTCTGAACAGGAGTGGACTCTTAAGAAATTCCACGGAACATAACTAGGGTGATAGAGAACCATAATGTGTTTAAGGCCGAGAAACAGATAAAGACTACTCTGCAACTGGCTGATACTGCTGAGATGACAGTATAAGATACAAACTTCACTCCTCTAACTCAACAAAGAGAAAAACTGAGACTTACACAGCTAAGTCAAGGTCTGAAAGGAATGAATACAGTGACCAGATAAGCCCTGACCAGGAATACAAAATTATTCAGCACCCAACAAGGTAAAATTCACAATGTTTTAGTATCAATAAAAAAGTGCAAGGTATGCAAAGAAGCAGGAAAATATAACCTGTAATGACAAGGGAAAAAAATCAATAAAAGCAAATCTGAAAATGAGACAGATGACGGAATTAGGAATTAATAACACAATGATCTGATAAGCCAAGGTCTGGAAGGAACTAATAATAAATAAGATAACCAGATAAGGAAAAAAATATTCCAGGATTCATGAATTATTTTGACCACTGCTATGATTTAAATGGCCCCTACAAAATGTATGTAGAAATTTAATTGCCAAAGTAATGGTATTTGGAAGTAGGGCCTTTAAGAGGTGATGAGGTCACGAAAGCTCCATCTTCATGAATATACTAATTATATTATCTTGGGAGGGGATTATCAAGGGGATGGGCCCCAGTTAAAAGGACAAGTTCGGCCCGATTTCCTCTCCCTTTCTTGCCATGGGATGACTCTCGCCAGAGGCCTGTGTCATGCTCTTGGTTTTCTCAGCTTCCAGAACTATGAGCTAAATAAACTTCCTTTCTTTATAAATTACCCAGTCTGTGGTATTCTGTTATAGCAGAATATAGCAACAGAAAATAGACCAAGACAACCACCATGCCAAGGTGAAATGGCTGATGAACAGGATGATTGGTGCCATTTTTTATGTTTCTTTTCTCTATAGTCTTCTTTACTCTTTATCTCCTGTTAAGAGTACCTAATTCAGCTACTCCACTGGAAAAGTCATAGAGAAATATGTTATAAATTATAAAAGTTAAACCAAAAGAGTCAATCTACAAGAGATTGCAAAATGCCATCCACATCAATGAGCACCATCCATCCACTTTTAGAATGGTCCAGTGCCTATCAAACATTAATATTCATCACCTGGTGATCTTATTAAAATGTAGATTCTGAAGCAGCAGTTACAGGGTGGGGCTAGAGATTCTGCCTAACAAGTTCCCAGGTATTATCAAGGACTATACTTTGAGTAGCAAGACTACACAATCTTGGTTATCAAATATATTTTAGAAGAACAGGAATCTACCAAAATACGTGAACTACTGTAGTAATACATAATGTACATTAAAAACAACACAGAAAACATCCACTTACACCAAGATGGAGTAATAGAAACTGGCTTTCCCCACTCACCTGAAACAATGATAAACAGAACAAAATATATGAAACAGTGGTTTCATACACTGGATATAAGAACAGTACACCCCGAGAGAGAGAAAACAAAGTAGGTAATCCAAAATTACTGCCTAGATTTTCCAAACTGCAGTTCTAAGATGGGGAACCAAGGTAAACCCTGGAAGTTTCCCTAAGTTGAACACACCAAGATCGTAGTCTGTGAAGGAAAGGGAGCTGGAGTTTGCAGGGCAGAATACCAGAGAAGACAACTGCAAAGAGAAGGCTCTGAAAATCTGGTGAGCATCTGCAAGTCTCCAGGTAGTAATGATCTGTGAAAAAGTCTTAAGAAATTATCTGAGGCCAGGGAAAAACCAATCAAGAGGAGAAGAGATAAAAATTATCAATTCTTATACATGACTGGCAGAAATTGGTTTCCCACCAGCTAGAATGGAAAACCTCAGAATTCACAAGACACTGCATAGAATACTGAGAAAAATACTGACTAAGTAGTGGGGAAAATCAGCCCTAGCTAAACACTATTCTAGTCACGCCTAAAAAAGTCATAGAAGTAAGCCTCAAAAGGATATTTTTTCCAAACAACTTAATTATACCTCAGAACAAATCTCATAAATATGTACAAAAATGCAAAAGTATTCAGCACCCAACAAGGTAAAACTCACAACGTTTTGGCATGCAATAAAAAAGTATCAGGTATGTCAACATGCAGGAAAACACAGTCTATAATGAAATTTTTTTAAAAATCAATAAAATCAGATGCAAAAATGAGACAGATGATAGAATCAGTAAACAAGGATATTAAAAGTTACTATAACAGTACTCTATATGCTCAAGAAAGTTGAGGAAAATTAAACAGTATGTTAAGTAAAAATACGGAAAACACCAAAAGACCCAAATCAAAATTTTCCAGATGAAAACTCTTAAGTGTCTGAGGTTAAAAAACACACTGGCTAGTATTAAAAGGAGATTAACACATTGCAATTAAAAAAAAAAAACAGTGAATAAACCTGAAGTCACAGCAATAGAAACTATCCAAAATGAAACACAGAAACCAAAAATAAAATTATAATAAATAAGCACAGCTTCAGTGGGCTGTGAACAACTTAAAGGGGCCTGATGTAAGTATAACCGGAGTCCTCAAAGAAATAAAGGTAGGGGCAATATTTGCAGTAAAAAATGTCTGAAATTTCCCCCAATTTAATGAAAACTATAACAAATCCACACATCTAAGAAATCCTACAAACTCAAGTATAAGAAACATGAGGGAAAAAAAAAAAACTATTTCAGTCACATTATAATCAAGAAGTCAGTGATTAAAAAAAAAAAAAAAACAAAGAAGCAGGAAAGTCAACCCATCAAAGAGACCAGGAAATAACACAGATAAAAATAGTAACAAGGACATTTAAAGTTTTTGTAACTGTACCCTATCTGTTCAAGAAGATAGGATTGCATTTCTATAAACTAGAAATAGAAGAAAACATTAAGAAAAAAAAGGAAGCTAAAAAAAGCTAAGACATGGAAGAAAACAAAAATAAACTGAACTTCTAGCAAAGAAAATATAATATCTGAGATGAAAAATGCATTCAGTTCATGCCTGTAAGCCCAGCACTTTGGGAGACCAAGGCAGGATAATCACCTGAGCCCAGGAGTCTGAGACCAGTGTAGGCAACATAGCAAGATTTCATCCCCACAAATTATCAAAAACTTAGCCAGTCATGGTGGCGCATGCCTGCGGTCCCAGCTACTCAGGAGGCTGAGTTGGACTGCCTGCGCCCAGAAGTTTGAGAATGCAAATGAGCTGTATTTGTGCCACTGCACTCCAGCCTGGGTGACAGAGCAAGACCCTGCCTCAAAAAAAAAAAAAAAAAAAAAAAGCAGCACTCAATGAGATTAACAGCAGATTTGAAA
>NW_012105620.1:876690-877808 GCF_000951045.1 Mandrillus leucophaeus
CCATGCAATAATAATGGGAGACTTCAACACCCCACTGTCAATATTAGACAGATCAACGAGACAGAAAGTTAACAAGAATATCCAGGAATTGAACTTACCTCTGCACCAAGCGGACCTAATAGACATCTACAGAACTCTCCACCCCAAATCAACAGAATATACATTCTTCTCGGCACCACATCGCACTTATTCCAAAATTTGACCACATAGTTGGAAGTAAAGCACTCCTTAGCAAATGTAAAAGAACAGAAATTATAACAAACTATCTCTCAGACCACAGTGCAATCAAACTAGAACTCAGGAATAAAAAACTCAATCAAAATCGCTCAACTACATGGAAACTGAACAACATGCTCCTGAATGACTACTGGGTACACAATGAAATTAAGGCAGACATAAAGATGTTCTTTGAAACTAATGAGAACAAAGATACAACATACCAGAATCTCTGGGACACATTTAAAGCAGTGTGTAGAGGGAAATTTATAGCACTAAATGCCCACAAGAGAAAGCAGGAAAGATCTAAAACCGACACCTTAACATCACAATTAAAAGAACTAGAGAAGCAGGAGCAAACACATTCAAAAGCTAGCAGAAGGCAAGAAATAACTAAGATCAGAGCAGAACTGAAGAAGACAGAGACACAAAAAACCCTCAAAACATCAATGAATCCAGGAATTGGTTTTTTGAAAAGGTCAACAAAAATGATAGACCGCTAGCAAGACTAATAAAGAAGAAAAGAGAGAAGAATCAAATAGATGCAATAAAAAACAATAAAGGGGATATCACCACCAACCCCACAGAAATACAAACTACCATCAGAGAATACTATAAACACCTCTACGCAAATAAACTAGAAAACCTTGAAGAAATGGATAATTTCCTGGACACTTACACTATCTCAAGACTAAACCAGGAAGAAGTTGAATCCCTGAATAGACCAATAGCAGGCTCTGAAATTGAGGCAATAATTAATAGCCTACCAACGAAAAAAAGTCCAGGACCTGACGGATTCACAGCCGAATTCTACCAAAGGTACAAGAAGGAGCTGGTACCATTCCTTCTGAAACTATTCCAATCAACAGAAAAAGAGGGAATCCTCCCTAACTCATTTTATG
>NW_012105620.1:877858-890173 GCF_000951045.1 Mandrillus leucophaeus
CAGCACTCAATGAGATTAACAGCAGATTTGAAAATTTAGAAGCAAAGATTAATAAATTTAAAGACATTGCATCAAAAATGACCCAAAACTGAAACTCAAAAGAAAAAAAAATGAATATAGTATCAGTGAGTATTGAGACAACTTTAAGTGGCCCAATATAGCGTCCTTGAACAAGAGCACTGAGGACTGCAAAAACAAACCCTAAGACAAGAAAAAAAATGCAAAAATAACACCAAGGTACATAAAAAACAAACTGTTTAAAATCAATGATCAAAATAAATATTAAAAGCAGCCAGAGGAAAAAAGACACATTATGTACAGAGGATCAAAGGTATACTGGGATTTCTTGTCATAAACTATGTAAGTCAAAAGCCAGTCTTAAAAGAAAATTACAATTCTATACCAAAGGAAAATACCTCTCAAAAATAAAAAAGTAAAAGATTTTCTCATCAGTAGAACTGCACTATAATAAAATGCTAAAGGCATTTCTTCAGATAAAAGGGAAATGATGCTGTACAGAAAACAAGATCAAACGTCACTTATCAGACATGTCAAATTATTTAAGAAACATATTATTATTTAAGAAACATATCAAAAACACGGCCAGGCATAGTAGCTCATGCCAGTAATCCCAGCAATTTGGGAGGCCAAGGTGGGATGACTGCTTGACCGCAGGAGTTTGAGACCAGCCTGTTTGAGCTTGAGACCCTGTGTTGTCTCTCAACAAAAATAAAAAATTAGACAGGTGTGATGGTGCATGCTTTTAGTACCATCTACTAGGGAGGCTGAGGCAGGCAGATTGCCCGAGCCCAGAAGTCAAGGCTGCAGCAAGCCATGACTGCACAGAAGAAAAAAAAAAAATCACATCAATAGATGCAAAAAAAGCACTTGACAAAATCTAGTATCTAAATATTTTATACACACAGACATACATACATACGCAAACAAAATCTCTGCCAACTAGGAACAGAAGTTCCTCAAACTGATAAATAAAAAGCATCTGTGAAAAACCAACAGGTAATATCATGCTTAATAATGAAAGCCTGAGTGTTTTTCTCCTAATATGAGGAAGAAGAAAACAATGTCCTCTTTTATTACTTCAATTAAACACTATATTAAAGGTTCAATAAGACAAGACATTGTTCAAAAGGGACAAGTAAAACCATCTTTACTTGCAGAAATTAAACAAACAACAAAAAAGAAAACTTCTAAAGAGTGAAATAAGACACAAAGTGATTTTAAAAAGAAAGCTACTCACTCGGCGCATACTGTTTTTCCCGCTGATGTATGTGCAGATACTAGAACAGACTGATTATTGTCAACACACTGAATGGCTTCTCTTTGAAAAGCATCAAGAATGAATGGGTATTCCTGTAAAAACAAAATATTAGTATCTGCATAAAAACATCTAGTCATATCAGAGCATACTTAAAATCAAAACACAAGCAGGCTACCCCCCAAAGCATTCTGGGAGTATTCCTTTATAATTCTATTTAGAAAACATAATACTACACATTAGTGAAAACAAGGAATAGTAAACTACATTTTTGGCCAAACAACATAGAAGCTAATTCTGCTCTCTAATCTTTTGATTATTACATTATGTTGGTACGTATTATATTAATAACAAAATAATCATTACCATTTATCAAAAACAAGCTCTGTGGCCAGGCACTATGTAACACATTTTCCATATATTATTACTAATTTTCACAACAACCCCTATCATAGATATTATTTCCTTTCATAGGCAGGAACTCTGAGGCTCTAAAAAGTGAAGTCTCTCAGTAAAGTTCACTCTGTAGAGGCAGAATATTACATCTATTAGACTTTAAGAGTTTATGCATACTCTACCATACTGCCTTTTTTATTTACAGAAAATTACTTGGAAAATTAAACCTTAAAATTTCTTGGCCTTTTAAGGTCTATCAGGCCTTCAAAACCCATCTAATAAAAGCAGAGTTCGGGTTTCATTAGAAGCCTGTTAAAACCCTAAAACTATAGGCAAAAACTAGTACGCATGTATTTTTTTCTGTAGAAAGGCTGATAACTTTCATTACATTCTTTTAAAAGGTTGAGAATCACAACTTTAATATTTTAAAATCTCATCACGTGATGGCTGGTTTCCAGCATAGTTGTTAACTGATTCCGTTCTCACTATATTTGTCTTTGGTTGGCTTGTTTTTGATACATACATATGTATGTTCTGGGAAATATAAAAATCTCATTTGAAACAAGAATTTTAAGAAAAAGAGAGTCTCACAAAACTATATAAACTGTATCACCCAAAGTACAGACCTTAGCAGCTTTTCCAACTCGAGGTTTAAGTGGTAAATAATCTTCATCTGCAGGAAGCGCCACCTGATAACAAAGTAAAAAAGAAACAAAACAAAACACCTCACCAACTATTTGACAACTGATGTATTTAGCATTCCATAACGAATGATTGTTTGGAAAATAAAACTGATGAACTAGAATGATGAACTTCAACTATCTCAGACACTGTAAATCAAATAACTGTCTTTAAGAACAAGGCAAAAAGCTATTTTCGACACTCAAAAATTACATATACTTGCTGTCTACAGGTAATAATTGAAAGCTGATGTTTATTTCCCTGAAGAAACTGTGTATTTATTAAAGTTGAAACTACTACAACACAGAAGAATAACAACACAGTGAGTAGAAAACAACATAGAACAAAAAGAGAAACTTTTGAATGCTCATATGCTGACAGGGAATGGCAATTAGAAAAAAGGAGACTCTAGAGATAGTTAAGGGAAAACGAAATTAATAAAGTCTTTGTGCAGTGTGGCGATTCCTCAAGGATCTAGAACTAGAAATACCATTTGACCCAGCAATCTCATTACTGGGTATATACTCAAAGGATTATAAATCATGCTACTACAAAAACACATGCATACGTATGTTTATTGCGGCACTATTCACAACAGCAAAGACTTGGAACCAAGCCAAATGTCCATCAATGACAGACTGAATAAAGAAAATGTGGCACATACACACCATGGAATACTATGCAGCCATAAAAGTTGATGAGTTCATGTCCTTTGCAGGGACATGAATGAAGCTGGAAACTGTCATTCTCAGCAAATTATCACAAGAACACAAAACCAAACACTGCATGTTCTCACTCGTAGGTGGGAGTTGAACAATGAGATCACATGGACACAGGGCAGGGAACATCACACACCGGGGCCTGTAGAGGGGTGGGGGGCTAGGGGAGGGATAGCATTAGGAGAAATACCTAATGAAGGTTGACAACTTGATGGGTGCAGCAAACCACTGTGGCACGTGTATACCCATGTAACAAAACTGCACATTCTGCACATGTACCCCAGAACTTAAAGTATAATAATTAAAAATAAATAAAGTCTTTGTGGAGATAGGATAAGATACAACCAACAACACTGGCAGAACAACCATCCTTAGTCTGGAAGGGGAATGTGACAGGTGCAAATAGCCTTGGTGATGGAGGTTATAATCAGAGGACATTTCAACTTGATATCCTCAAGCCTGTGAAGAGGAAAAGTCACCCTGCTGAGAAAGTAAGAAGAAGTGACAAAACGGTGGGCTTAAAGATAATCATGGAGCACAGAAAGGGCTTTTGATCTCTTGAAAATAGAGTTTATTTATTTGTTTATCTATTTATTTATTTATTATTGAGACAGAGTCTTGCTCTGCTGCCCAGGCTTGAGTACAGTGGTGCAATCTCAGCTCACTGCAACCTCCACCTCCCCGGTTCAACAATTTCCCTGCCTCAGCCTCCCGAGTAGCTGGGATTACAGGCACACACCACCACGCTCAGCTAATTTTTTTTGTATTTTTCGTAGAGATGGGGTTTCACCATGTTGGCCAGACTGGTCTCAAACTCCTGACCTCAGGCAATCTGCCTGCCTCGTCCTCCCAAAGTGCTGGGATTACAGATGTGAACCACCGCGCCCAGTCATGTTTATGTTTTTCCATCTTTTATAAGCCCAGATAACTGAATAGGGTCTAACATATCTTGAATGATCAAATGGACATCGCATCTGTCAGACACTATGTACTATTTCTAAAACATAAGAGACTTTCGGTAGAAAAATAAATATTTTAAAAGATAAATTTCTAAAAATCATGTCCTTTGCAGTAATATGGATGCAGCTGGAGGCCATCATCCTAAGTGATTTAATGCAGAAACAGAAAATCAAATACTGCATAATTCTTGCTATGTTTAGTGAGAGCTAAACATAGGGTACACATGGACATAAACATAGGAACAATAGACACTGAGGACTCCAAAAGCAGGAAGTGAAAGTGGGAAAGGGTTGAAAAACTATTTAATACCTATTGGGTAGTATGTTCACTATTTGGGTGACAGGTTCAACTGAAGCCCAAACCTCAGCATCACACAATACACCCATGTAACAAACCTGCATATGGCTAGGCGCAGTGCCTCACGCCTGTAATCCCAGCACTTTGGCAGGCCAAGACGGGTGGATCACCTGAAGTCAGGAGTTTGAGACCAGCCTGACCAACATGGTGAAACTCAGTCTCTACTAAAAATAAAAATAAAAACTAAAAAATAAAAAAAAAAAGCCAGGCGTGGTGGCATGCACCTGTAATCCCAGCTGCTTGGGTGGCTGAGGCAGAAGGATTGCTTGAGTCTGGGATGCGGAGGTTGCAGTGAGCTGAGATCGCATCACTGCACTCCAGCCAGCCTGGACGACACAGTGAGACTCTTAAAAAAAAAAAAAAAATCAAACCTGCATATGTACCTCCTGAATCTAAAGTTTTTTTAAAAAAAGATAAGGTTCTAAACCTACATCAAAAGCCTTTTTGTTAATTTGGATTACTCTGCTTATTCAATAGACTTTTAATGAGATTCTCCAATAACCTATAAAAATAACTTGCTATAATGTTTATACTATAATAAAAAGTTTTGAGAAGAAAACAGTGTTATAGTTCCATTATGTCCCTAATGTGTATAAATTCTCACTTCTAAATGGATACAAGCTATCACTGACCACCATCTTGTGGCAGAACAAAGAAACTGCAATTTACCAGTCAATGGCGCAAGACTTGAAATAGCATGTAACCTTCAAAAGTAGCACTGTTACTTAACTTTAGGAGTAGGAATGTTCTAAACACCTACTCTATGCTAGGTACTTTACCTAATTTACTTCTATAATCCTCACAACCACACCACTAGGTAGATCCCTTTACCACAAATTTAAAAACTTCAAAAAAACAATGTTTTTTAATAAACAAAGAAGTTAAGAAATTTACCCAAGATTGGCCTGGCATGGTGGCTCACGCCTGTAATCCCAGCACTTTAGGAGGCTGAGGCAGGTGGATCACGAGGTCAGGAGTCTGAGATCAGCCTGGCCAACAGAGTGAAACCCTGTCTCTACTAAAAATACAAAAATTAGCCGGGCGTGGTGGTGCGTGCCTGTAATCCCAGCTACCCAGGAGGCTGAGGCGGGAGAATCGCTTGAACCCAAGAGGCAGAGGTTGCAGTGAGCCGAGATCGTGCCATTGCACTCCAGCCTGGGTGATAACAGCGAAATTCTGCCAAAAAAAAAAAAAAAAAAAAAAGCTGTTAAAATAAGAAACTTACCCAAGATTATAGTTAGGAAAAATGCTGGGGGAGGATCTGAACCCAAGTTTAATTACAAAGCCCCAACTCTTCCACTAGGTACCCCATGGAAACTATTTATTGTTTCCAAGGCCCTCAAGGCTAAACTGTCTGCTGATCATCATACTAGATAGTCCAAAGAAAAAATCCCATTTATAACACTAACCTTCTGTATGTTGTTTGTGCTTACCTCATGTGTACACCCTTCAACAGTTTCAACTGATTGTACCTTGACTCTGGGCATCAGGTCTGCCAAACTTAAAAAAAATATTGTTTAAAGTTACACAAAAATAAATTACTTTTCTATAATTTGATAATAAGCCTCACATCGCACTGTTAAGGAAAATGACAATGTCCAATCATCAGTATTCCACACAGGAAAAACTTTGGCTATTAAGAATACATAGAAATGTTTTCACATTATGCAAATACACCCTGAAAATTAAAAATGACCAGTTAACATCCTTTATTACAGATACAGAACATAATGCCAAGGATTATTCAAATAATTATGTCAGCTTAGTTCTAATAACTCTTTTGAATAAAAAGTACCTCTACCAAGCACTGTCACCACTTTAAAACATAAGCTGGTTATAAACCATTGCACAATAAAAAGTATAAAATAAACTAGCCCAATTCATTTGTTGCTATTATTTATAGAGGTGTTCCTGGCCAGGCACAGTGGCTCACACCTGTTATCCCAACACTTTGGGAGGCTGAAGTGGGTGGATTACTTGAGCCCAGGAGTTCAAGACCAGCCTGGGCAATACGGCAAAACCTCACTACAAAAAAACTCAAAAATTAGCACACGTGGTGGCACACACCTGTAGTCCCAGCTACTCAAGAGGTTGAGGCAGGAGAATCACTTGACCCTGGGGAGGTTTAGACTGCAGTGAGCTATGATCACACCACTGCACTCCAGCCTGGGTGACAGAGTAAGACAATGCCTCAAAAAAAAAAAAAAAAGTTCCTTATTCTCATCAAAATCCTACATTATGCTCATCTGTTTAGACTCTGAAAAGGCAAAACTGAATAAACTGAAGAAAAATAGATGTATTTCTGTGCTAGATTCATTATCTTACTGTACTTCTGAGATTTAAGTCAATACTACTACTTTGGACAAACTCAAAAGTTACAAACAAGTAACAATGACTTTAAACTATAAAATATTATTTTGTAACTTATTATAGTAGCCTGGGAAAACGAAGCATCTTAAATATTCCAGTGACACATCTATCACCATTTATAGGAGATAATTTTACTAACTATAACGAACGTTAACTGGTTTAAAAAAAAAAAAAAACTACAGAAATTGTAAACTCTTCATGGTAGTGCCAAGTTCGAATATGGCACATTAGAAGGGAGAAGCAAAGTTGTAAGATCATTACCACAATAGAAAACAGGTCAGCCAAGGGTACTGGCATCAACATTTAGAAAGTTCCAGCTTCCAATATCAGATAAATACCAGCAATTCCAGCCACAGATGACCATAGCAGGAGTCTTGAGATGCAGAGCCACTCTACATGCAACAATGAAAATCTAATTCCCTCTAATGTTCCTTCCCACTTATTCCTTCTACTGAGTTAGCTTTACTTTTTTCTTTTATTCCACTCTTCCAGTTATCCTCTTCCTGAGGCATTAACACATAAAGAAAATGTATTTCTTTTAAAAAAAAAAAAATCAGGTGTTAAGATTTTTTTCTCAAAACTGGATTCTAAAGTATTAAAAGATGAGTATTTTCTATATTGCTTTCCAATTCCCCAAACTTCAGTAAGTGTTCTGTATTTACATGCCTGTATAAAAATAGAAAGAATACCTTCATTTCTTGAACACAGGCATATATCTAAGTAGCAACATGGAAACAAGTTTTAAAATCTCATGCAACCACCTGAATTATGAGTTATTAACATTTAGGACTTTGGAAATATTACCTTAAGTCTTCAGTTATTGACTCTTCTATCCTGGGCTTCTTTCCAAAAACTGGTTCATCTGTACCTTCGAAATCTACATCCCTCTTATTTTTTCCATTATTAGTTGATTCTGATTGTAATTTACCATCAAAACGTTTCCTGAAAAGTAAATAGTTTGGAATGAATTCTGCGATATCCACTTTTACTTTAAAGGCAACATGATAAAATACTGCTCTACACCGTTAACAGAAAGTCATGTTTTAAATAGATGAATATTACAAACAACAACTGGCTAAAGCCCAGAATACCTTAACCTAGTAAAACTGAATACTACCGCATTTGTATTTCATTTTTCTTTGAAGGTTTAAAATTATTTTAAAATTCACATTAACATAACTATTAAATATATTTTCTTTAAAACTGTAAAGTAAAACACCATTAGACATTAACATGAGTTACTTTAACAAACATTTAATGCTTTCTCTAAAGCCATGATACTACTATTTGGAAGAAAATGTTTTTCTGTGATTAGATTTGCTGGTTAAAAGTAATGACAATAAATGATGTTTGGAGCCAGGCACGGTGGCTCATACCTTTAATCCAATCACTTTGGGAGGCTAAGATGGGTGATCACTTGAGGTAAGGGGTCAGACACCAGCCTGAACAACGTGGCAAAACCCCATCTCTACTAAAAATACAAAAATGAGCTGGGTTTGATGGCGCACGCCTGTAGTCCCAGCTACTCGAGAGGCTGAGACAGGAGAACTGCTTGAACCCAGGAGGCAGAGGCTGCAATAAGCTGAGATCGTGCCACCGCACTCCACCCTGGGAGACAGAGCAAGACTGTCTCAAAAAAATAAATAAATAAAAGGTTTGGTACACTGAATATCCATAGGGGAGTTCAATCTGACCTTTACTTCATCATACACAAAAATCAATTCCATGTGAATTTTAGATCTAACTGTGAAAAGGCAAAAACAACAAAGAATCTAGAAGATAAAATAAGAAAATTATCTTCCGGACTTCTTAACCAGGACAGAAAATAAGGGGTGAGGACTAGAAATCAATTATTAAAAGATAATCCAATTAAAAAATGAGCAAAGGGCTTAGTGGGCATATTAGAAAAGAGGATATTCAAATGGGCAACAAGCACACGAAAAGGAGCTCAACATCATTACTTACGACAGAATTGTAAATTAAATAATATTACGTCAGTGACTCAAACGTTTTGATTCCAGAATCCTTTCTCAGTCTTAAAAGTTATGAGAAACTCTAATGAATTTTGTTTATGTGGTTATATCTATTGATATTTGCAATATTAGATATTAAAACTAAAAAATTTTAAAATACTTATTAATTCACTTTAAAATGGCAATAGTAAAACCACTACATATTAACATGAGTAACATTTTTGGTTAAAAAAATAACTATTTTGTAAAAAAATTTTAATGAGAATGGCAGAGTTTTTATATTTATATATTTCTCATGTCTGGCTTAACAGAAACAGCAGGACTCTCACCTGTTTCTGTATTCAACTTGTTAAGACACATTGTTTTGGTCAAAGCATATGAAGAAAAATCTAGCCTTATACAGATATGTAACTAAAAAAGGACAGGATATTTTAATAGACTTTTTGGAAAATTGTGAATTTGCCCCTCTTATCCCATAACAAAACAGTCACACTCTGAGAACTGCTATTCCATTTACAGTCATGAATTGTGCAAACAATTTTGAGCCAAAGCCAAACATAAAAATATATTTTGCATTATTCCACTTACATAACAGTCCCAAACAAAAAAAAAATTAACACATGTTGTTATCAGGATAGTTATTTTTCTAAGAGGCACAGAGGGGTTTCTGTAATATTCTGTTTTTTTGCACAGAATGGTGGCTGCATGGATGTGTTCATATACTCTAGAAATCCATCCCATAATCTGCACACTTTTATGTTCTATTTAAAGAATTTTTAGGCCGGGCGCGGCGGCTCACACCTGTAATCCCAGCACTTTGGGAGGCCGAGGCTGGTGGATTACAAGGTCAGCAGATAGAGACCATCCTGGCTAACACGGTGAAACCCTGTCTCCACTAAAAATACAAAAAATTAGCCGGGTGTGGTGGTGGGTGCCGGTAGTCCCAGTTACTCGGGAGGCTGAGGCAGGAGAATGGCGTGAACCCGGGAGGTGCAGCCTGCAGTAAGCCGAGATCGCACCACTGCACTCCAGCCTGGGCGACAGAACAAGATTCGTCTCAAAAAAAAAAAAAAAAAAGAATTTTTAATATAGGGTAACACAATAATACCGATTCATATGCTTGAACAACCTTTCCATAATGAAGTTCATTCTTTGATACTTAGCAAAACCTAAAATTTATAATTTCTGTCACCCCCAATTTTGCAAAAAAGCTCTTCATTCTAGTCCCATTTTTGTTGCTACTTATGCGAACCTCTTCTGGACAGGCCATCAACATCCTTGGGCCTCAGTAAAATAAGACATTTGGACAATAACTAAGATCCTTTCTAAGGGTAACATTCTATTATTCTATCTCTGAGTAAGCAACAACTAAGCCACTGTATTTAAAACACTCTATCAGGAGCTGGTTCAAGTCTATAAAACAAAGAAACATGAAAGTTCCCAAACCTTTGAGAAACTGAAATTCATGGTAGAACACTTCTAGTCAGAAGTGCTATATTACTCTTTAATATTGCATGTCAGACTTTTAGGACTCCAGTTATTTATTTCTCTTATAACTTGCTATGTATGTCACATGTGGAACTTGCACAGAAACACAGAAGTTATCCAGGAAGGCTGGAAATGAAGTGTTGCAGATAACCGGCTTACATTTTAAGGATAAGGTTTTAATTTACTGAAACCATCTGAGAATGTTATTCTTCTTAGTTCATAAGGGTAGCATGCTCTATATAAAGCACAAGAGCACCAAATTGGTCATTAAACCCAAACAACAAATTTGGCCAACATCTAATTATAACTTATTGGCGAACAAACCCAAACTGGGATAACTAGCCTGTAATCACAGAGGATAAAAATCAATCTCTAACCTATAGAGGAATTTGGCAACACCTAGCAACACATTCTAAAATGTTAAGGTCATGAAATTCGAAGACTAGTACACACTACATGAGACAAAAAAGACATGACAACCAAATCACTTAATTCTATATAGAATTATTTTCTTATAAAGGACATTAAAGCAACTGGCAAAATCTGGATAAGTCTGCAGATTAGGTAACAGTACTGTATCAATATACAATTTCCTAATTTTGATAACTATAAACTGAACTGTGGTTACATAAAAGAATGCTCTCATCTTCAGAAAATACACACTAAGCAACTTAAGAATTTAGAGGTAAATGGGCAACATATCTGCAACTTACTCTAAACAGTTCAGAAAAAAGCATATATCCACAAACATACACATACACATATGCATGTATGGGAAGGAAAAGGAAGAGAGGATAAAGTAAATGTGGTAAAATGTTAAAATTTAGAATATTTGAGTGAAGGTGTACAAGAATTTTGGTGCCATTCTTATATATTTTCTCTAAGTATGAAATTATGTCAAGTAAGAAGTTGTTTTTTTTTTTTTAAGTACTCACACTGTTAAGTGTGCACTGTTAAGTGTTAATAAAAGTTAAGCAGTGACCGTTGTGCACAACCATTGTGTCTCGCCTAGAGAAGAACATGTGCCAAGCAGAAGTATTTGGTCTTTTTAAACTTTTATTTTAGGTTTGGGGGTACATGTGAAGGTTTGCTACGCAGTTAAACACATCATGGAGGTTTGCTGTACATATTACTTCATCACCTAGGTATTAAGGCCAGTGTCCAAGAGTTATGTTTTCTGCTCCTCTCCCTCCTTCCAACCCCCTACAAAGTAGACCCCAGTGTCTGTTGTTTCCTTCTTTGTGTTCATAAGTTATCTTTTAGCTCCCATTTATAAGCAAGAACATGTGGTATTTGGTTTTCTGTTCCTGCATTGGTTTGCTAAGGACGATCTTATTCTTTTTCATGGCTGCATAACATTTCACGGTGTATATGTACCACATTTTCTTTATTCAATCTGTCATTGATGGGCATTTGGGTTGATTCCATGTCTTTGATATTGTGAATGGTGCTGCAATGAACATTCACATGCATGTGTCTTTATGGCAGAATGCTTTATATTCCACTGGGTATATACCCAGTAATGGGATTGCTGGGTCTAACGGTGTATCTGTTTTTAGCTCTTTGATGAATTGCCATACTGCTTTCCACAACGGTTAAACTGATTTACACTCCCACCAACGGTTTTAAGCGATCCCTTTTCTCAGCAACCTTGACAGGATCTCTTATTTTTTTAGTTCTTAGTAATAGCCATTCTGACTGGTGTTAGATGGTATCTCATTGTGGTTTTGATTTGCAATTCTCTAATGATCAGTGATATTCAGCTTTTTTTATGTTTGTTGGCCCCATGTATGTCTTCTTTCGAGAAATGTCTGTTTGTGTCCTTTGTCCACGTTTTAATAGGATTGTTTTTCTCCTGTAAATTTAAGCTCCTTATAAATGCTGCATATTAGACCTTTGTCAACGGTATAGTTTGCAAAAATTTTCTCCCATTCTGTGGGTTGTCTGTTTACTCTGTTGATAGTTTCTTTTGCTGTACGGAAGCTCTTTAAGTTTAATTAGAGCCCACTTGTCAATTTTTACTTTTGTTGCGATGGCTTTTAGGCTGGGCGCGGTGGCTCAAGCCTGTAATCCCAGCACTTTGGGAGGCCGAGAC
>NW_012105620.1:890263-917944 GCF_000951045.1 Mandrillus leucophaeus
CTACTAAAAAATACAAAAAACTAGCCGGGCGAGGTGGTGGGCGCCTGTAGTCCCAGCTACTCGGGAGGCTGAGGCAGGAGAACGAACGGCGTAAACCCGGGAGGTGGAGCTTGTAGTGAGCTGAGATCCGGCCACTGCACTCCAGCCTGGGCGACAGAGTGAGACTCCGTCTCAAAAAAAAAGTTTAATTAGATCTCACTTGTCAATTTTTGCTTTTGTTGCAATGGCTTTTGGTATCTTTGTCAACAAATCTTTGCCCGTTCCTAGGTCCAGGATGATACTGCCTAGGTTGTCTTCCAGGGATTTTGTAGTTTTGGATTTTACATCTGTCTTTAATCCATCTTGAGTTGATTTTTGTACATGGTATAAAGAAGGGGCCCACTTTCAATTTTCCGCATATGGCTAGCCAGTTATCCCAGCACCATTTACTGAATAGCGAGTTTTTTTCCCATTGCTTCGTTTTGTTAGCTTTGTCAAAGATCAGATGGTTGTAGATACGTGGCCTTATTTCTGGCTCTCTATTCTGTTCCATTGCTCAATGTGCTTGTTTTGTACCAGTATCATGCTGTTTGGTTACTGTAGCCTTGTAGTATAGTTTGAAGTAGGGTAACATGATGCCTTCAGCTTTGTTCTTTTTGCTTAGGACTGCCTTGGCTATTTTTGGTTCCATATAAATTCTAAAATAGGTTTTTCTAGTTCTGTGAAAAATGTCATTGGTAGTCTGATAGGAATAGTATTGAATCTGTACATTGCTTTGGGCACTACAGCCATTTCCATGATACTGATTCTTCCTATTCATGAGCATGGGGTGTTTTTCTATTTGTTTGTGTCTTCTCTGATTTCTTTGAACAGTATTTTGTAATTCTCATTGCATATATCTTTCACCTCCCTGGTTAGCTGTATTTCTAGGGGGTGTGTGTGTGGGAGCGGGGAAGGTCTGTGGCAACTGTGAATGAGATTGCCTTTCTGATCTGGCTCTCGGTCTGGCTATTGTTGATGTATAAGAATACTAATCATTTTTGCACACTAATTTTTGTATCCTGCAGCTCTGCTGAAGTTATTTGTCAGCTGAAGGAGTGTCTGGGCCCAGACTATGGGGTTTCCTACATATAGAATCATGTTGTCTACAAACAGATAGTTTGACTTTCTCTCTTCCTATTTGGATGCCCTTTCTTTCTTTCTTTTGCCTGACTGCTCTGGCTAGGACTTCCAATACTATGCTGAATAGAAGTGGTGAGAGAGGGTAGCCTTGTCTTGTGCCAGTTTTCAAGGGGAATGCTTCCAGCTTTCACCTGTGCACTATAATGTTGGTTGTGGATTTGTCAGAGATGGCTCTATTATATTGAGGTATGTTCCTTCAATACCTAGGTTATTGAGAGTTTTTAATATGGAGGGGTGTTGAATTTTATCGAAGGCCTTTTCTGCATCTACTGAAATAATCATGTGGTTTTTTGTCTTTAGTCTCTGTTCATGTGATGAATCACATTTATTGATATTTGTATGTTGAACCAATCTTGCATTCTGGGGATGAAGCCTATTTGACCATGGTGGATTAGTTTTTTGATGTGCTGCTGGATTTGGTTTGCAAGTATTCTGCTGAGGATTTTTGCATTGATGTTCATCAAGGATAGTGGCCTGAAGTTTTCCGTTGTTGTGTCTCTGCCCGTTGTTGATATCAACATGATGCTGGCCTCATAGAGTAAGTTGGGGAGGAGTCTTTCCTCCTCAATTTTTATGAATAATATCTGTAGGAATGCTACCAGCGTTTCTTTGTACATCTGGTAGAATTCTGCTGTGAATCCATCAGGTCCTGGGCTTTTTTTGGTGGGTAGGCTATTTATTACTGATCAAACTTTGGAGCTCACTACTGGTCTGTTTAGGGAATCAATTTCTTCCTGACTCAGTCTTGGGAGGGTGTATGTGTCTAAGAATTTATCCACCTCTTGTAGGTTTTCTAGTTTGTATGTGTAGAGGTGTTCATAATAGTTTCTGATGGTTATTTCTGTGAAGTCAGTAGTAACATTTCTGTTGTAACTTCTAACTGTGTTTATTTGATTTCTGCCGAGATAGAAAACAATGATGTAAGTGTTCCACAGGTTTTTTTTTTTTCCTTTTTTTTTTTGAGTTGGGTCCTGGCTGTATTATCCACGGTGGCCCCAGCCTCCCTAGTAGCTGGGACTACAGGCATGAGCCACTGCCCCCAGCTCCACAGTCTTGTACTTCTCTGTACAATTATACACAATCATAAATACAGACTATTTTAAAATGCTAGTGTAGAACAACCACCTTCTTAGTTGATGAAAATTGTATGAAGTACACATATACTCAGAAATAGTTCTATTCTGAGAGCTACAAAGAAGTTAAACTGATAGTAATCCCCAATGGGTTAACTATTGCTCTATGCCACAATGGAATATGTGTTTTTTCTGTGGTTGTTGCCTCTGTCTCAAAAAAAATTTATAGAATAAAAATAATTACAAATATTTGTCAAAATGATTTTAGACTGTCTGGGCAACCTGTTTAACACTATGAAAAGCACTGGTTTAAAATGGATCAGATGCGCATGTAAAAAACAAAACCATACAAGGATTTGAAGAAAACATGACAAAAAATCCAAGAGCAACAAGAATGACAAATGTGACTATATTAAAATTTTTCTGAATGACAAAACACTGGGGAAAATATTGCAATTTACGTTAGAGGAATAATATCCCTAGTCTATAAAGAAGTCCTAAAAATTAAGAAGGACCAACTATTCACTTTTTTCAAGATAAAAAAAAGGTATGAACAATTCGCAAATAAAATCAAATAGCCTCTGAACTTATGATGCTTTGCTTCATTCATACAAAAAGAAATATAAATTAACATGAATTGAAATACATTTAATCATCTATCTCACTGACAAAAATCCAAGTTCAATACACTGTGTGAAAAAGGCCATAAAATACTCTCCCACATTACTGTTTGTATCAACTTTTTATTGCTGCTGTAACAAATTACCATACACCCAGTGGCTTAAAATGGGCCCTCAACCCCTAGGCAGTCCATAGCCTGTTAGGAAAGCAGGCTGCATAGCAGGAGGTGAGCAGCGGGTGAGTGAACATTACTGCCTGAGCTCTGCCTCCAGTCAGATCAGCAGCAGCATTAGATTCTCATGGGAGCACAAACCCTACTGTGAACTGTACATGTGAAGAATCTAGGTTGTGCACTCTTTATTAGAATCTAATGCCTGATGATCTGAGGTGGAAGACTTTCATTCCGAAACCATCCCCCTACCCCTGGTCTGTGGAAAAATTATCTTCCATGAAACCAGCCCCTGGTGCTGAAAAGGTTGGGGACGGTTGGCTTAAAATAGGACAAATTTACTGTTTTATAGTTCAGTAAGAAAGAAGTGCAATATGGGTTTTATAAGACCAAAATTAGGGTACTGTGTTGGCAGGGCTGTGTTCTTACCTGAAGGCTCTGGGGGAAAATCCATTTCCTTGCCACTTCCACTTCTAGAGATCACCCACATTTTCTGGCTTATGACCCCGTTCCTCCACCTTTAAAGTCAGTCAGAGCCCCTCTATTGTTGCTGTCTTTCTGGTTCTCTCCCTTCAGCTTCCTTCTTTCACTTTAAGAATCTTTGTTATCACTTTGGTCCCACCTGGATAATCCAGAATTCTCTCTCCACCTCAAGGTCAACTGATTAGCAGCATGAACTCCATCTGCAACTTTCTCCTTTGCCAAGTAACCCAGCAATTTCAAATGTTCTAGGGATTGGGACATGAACATCACTGGGGGACTGTCATTGCTACCACACTGTTGAAAACACAAAATGGTGTATCTCCTGTGGAGAGGAATTTGGCTGCACCTAGCAAAAATGCCTACTTAGTTACTCTCTTTGACCTAGTAATTCCACTTCTAAGAATCTATTCCAAAGATAAAACAGCAAACAACAACAACATGAAACAGACTTGTACAAAACAGACATTGTTGCATCATTTGTAACAGCAAAAGACTGAAAATAATACCATGTCCATTCAGAGAACATTGACTGAAGGATTGCAACTATGCAGCTGTTTAAAAAAAAAAAAAAAAAAAAGCTCTCTACATATTGATATAGGATGATCTCTTGGTCAAAATATGAAGTAAAAAAAGATGAACAGTTTTTAATGCTACCTTTTGCACAAGAAGTGAGAAATGAAGAAAACTGATAGACAAACATGTACATGCAATTCAGTATTTTCAAAAACAAATGAGACAAAGCAAAAACTAAAGGGGAGGGAGGAAATGGAAGAAGGGGCAAGGATGGAAGCAAGAATGTACTGTTTTAAACTTTGATTTCGGAACTATAAAATCTTTTACATAGTTTCTTAAAAAATAAATTTTTAGCAATTCTTAAAAACTGTAAATACACTGAAACAAATGAACATAATAAATATCAAATTAGTGGCATAAACATTTAGAGAAAAGAACTACTACAGAGTATTTTCACTGTTACCATGATATATTCTGAGGGCAAAAAGAACCACAACTGCATTCAATATCTTATTAATAGTAAAATTATTTTTAAACTATTATAAGTATATATAAGAAAATATTTAATTATGTAATTGTCAGCAGGAATGAGGATTTTCTTTTCTTTTTTTCTTTAAACATGTCTCTTTCTGTTACCCAGAAAAGAGTGCAGTGTCAAGATCACAGCTCCCTGCAGCCCCAACCTCCCAGGGCTAAAGCGATCCTCCCACCTCAGCCTCCTGACTAGGAGGGACTACAGATGCACGCCACAAGACCCAGCTATTTTTTTTTTTTTTTGTAGAGACAGGGTTTTACCATGTTGCCCAAGCTGTTCCTGAACTCCCAGGCTCAGGCGATTCACCGGCCTCAGCCTCAGAAAGTGCTGGGATTACAGGCATGAGCCATGTGCCTGGCCTAGGAATGAGGATTTTTAACAGAAACTAGAAATGATACATCTATAAAATTCCAAAAAGTTAAATAAAAATCCTGTGATATTAATTGTATTGGAAATGTCAGTATGAATTCTATTTTTTATAACAAAGATTCCCTAGTTCTTTGTACTGTAAAAACCTAAAAGCAATGAAATCCAGTAGCATTGTGTACCCTAAGCACAAAATAACACTTCTCATTACAAGAAACTAGAGACTCCTTAGAGATATGGCTGATTCCAAGTTTGGCACTGGAAGTGTAGTGTGAGTCCAGAAAATCCAGAAAGCACATAAGCTATCAAAGACTGATGATGTATTGTCAAATAGACACAAGAGCCAACCTAAAGAGTGCTCACTGATCAAAACATTGGAAATCCAAGTTTCAAAAAACGTAACGGAAACAACTCAAATGTCCAGTAACAGAGGTATAAACAAATATGGTATATGTGTAAAACAGAATAATATTCAGCAATAAAAACAAACTATTGATATACACCACATGACTGAATCTCAGAAGCACTATGTTGAGTAAAAGAAGTCATGTAAAAGGAATACATAATGTATTTAAATAAAACTCTAGAAAATATAAGTTCTAGATAGGTGGCGATAGGGATGTATTAAAAAGGGGCACAAAAAAACTCCTGAGGGTGATGGAAATGTTTATCTTGATTGTGGTGGTTTACTGCACTTCAACTATACCCCAATAAGATTTAAAAAAAAAAAAAAAAAGAAGAAGAAATAAGTGCAAAGGAGTAAATATATAAAAATCCACTCATTCACCAAGAAACTAAACATAATCATACACCCATGTTGGTCACCACTGAAACTTCCTTAGGGCACAACTTATTTCCTTAAAAATTGTTAAACGATCAAGCATTTATCCTGCCTTTTATGAACTGTATTTCAAGGTAAACAAACAGCTGATGAGACAATGCCTTTTTTAATAGGTGAATTCCAGGCAATAAATGCAGAGAGAAATGATAAAAACAGAAAATCGCCACTGTGCAAGTACTAGTGAAGTAATGAACCTAGGCAATTATCACTAGGTGCTAAAGCCATCATGTGAAAGGTGGATGAGGGATCAGGTGATACTATTTTCACCAACTTGTCAATCTTAGAACAGTAGACTATTCAGACATTATGATGTAATGAAATAGGAAATAAATTGAACCTGAATCTACTCAAGACACTAGATCAGAGCAGTCTAGTATATATACATGCATATACAAGCTACAAGCTGCATATGTAATTTAAAATTTTCTAATAACCACATCTAAAAAGGTAAAAAGAAACTATTGAAATAAATTTTAATATCTTTCATTGAACCCAATATATGCAAAATATTATCATTTCAATTACAACTAAATTAAAATTAAGGAGATATTTTACAATTTTCATATCAACTTTTCCAATTCTGGTGTGCATTTTACACTCCCTGGACATCTCAATTCTGACAAGTCATATTTGAAGTGCTCAACAGCTATGTGAGGATAGTGGCTATTATGTCACAAAATGCAGCTCTAGGGATGAGGACGGTTTACAGAAAATACTTGAGGATACAGGAGCAAGTTAAATGACAGTTTAAGAAAACAAATCCAGGATGTGGGAAACTCCACAGGATAGATGACCTGGTTTCTCCCCTCACTCATCCCTCCAAAATAGAAATCAATAGCAGAAGGAAAAAAGAGGGAGGCTGTTGTAGCATAAAATACTTAAGGGCTATAACAATAAAAACAGTGTAGGGTTTTGTCTGAATCCTGATTCAAATATCAATAATCAAAAAAACACCCAGGAGACAACTGGGGACATCTCACTGCAGATTCAGTATTCAATGATATTAAGGAATTATTGTTAGTTTTGTTGGATGACATAAATACTGAAATATTTAGGGAGAAAAAAACAACTTGCATTTGATTAAAAAAAAGATGTAGGAATAGACTGACCATGACTTGATATTGGTGAAGCTGAGTTATGGGTACATGAAGCTCTTCATACTATTTTATATACAATATACATAGTTTTATAATTCTCATAAAGTTATTTTTAAAAGTACTCACTGGCTGTGCACAGTGGCTCACACTTGTAATCCCAACACTTTGAGAGGCCAAGGTGGGAGGACTGCTTGAGGCCAGGAGTTTGAAACCAGCCTGGGCAACACAGTGAGACACCCGTCTCTACAAAACATTTTAAAAATTAGCAGGACATGGTGGTGTGCACCTGTACTCCTGGCTATTCAAGAGGCTGAGCGGGGAGGAATGCTTGAGGCCAAGAGTTCTAGGTTACTGTAAGCTGCTAAGCACCAGTGCACTCCAGCCTGGATGAGAAAATGAGACCCCCATCTCTAAAAGATAAAGAAATAATTTTTTTAAAAAGCATCCACTTGGTCTAGACTACTAAACAAAGGGCAAGTCCCTCTGAAGTTCCATGATTTGCCCTCCTATGTTACACAGATCACATGAGAATCACACTATGCATGTTAGTATGGTCACTGCAATCAAGTAAATAGGATTTTTTCTTTTTTTTTTTTCTTTTTTTGAGATGGAGTCTCGCTCTGTTGCCCAGGTTGGAGCGCAGTGGCACAATCTTGGCTCACTGCAACCTTCACTTCCCAGGTTCAAGCGATTCTCCTGCCTCAGCCTCCTGAGTAGCTGGGATTACAGGCGCCTGCCACCAGGCCTAGCTAAATTTTGTATTTTTAGTAGAGGCAGGGTTTCGCCATTTTGGCCAAGCTGGTCTCGAACTCCTGAGCTCAGGTGATCTGCCCACCTCGGCCTCCCAAAGTGGGTAGAGGCATGAGCCACCGTGCCCGGCCAGGATTTTTTTTCTCAAAAATACCTAGAAGACCTTGCTACAAGTGTTAGTAGTAAACAAAACCCTTTAAGCTACCAATGTTCTTCTGTTGTTTTCTTATTTCCCTTCTCTAATATTCATTTCCTAATACAATTAAATGTAAATTAGATTTTTATTTCCTCTTTTCATTTTGGAAGGTTGTTAAACAGCTTACCCCAACTACGATGCAAATCAAACTCATTTTACCCTAGCAAATTTGAGGTAAAGTATATACTAACATGGTAAATTACATATGTATTGTCTTCATATCATAGTTGCCCATTCAAACACTCTAGCAACTATTACTTCCTGTCTCGAAAAAAATAAAAATAATTGGTCTTCCTTTCTTATTTTCTCTGAAAAGCCTCCCCAAACTCTCCCAATCCAACTTAATGCGAGTAGACTATTTTTCCACTTTGTTCCACTCACTTATGTGACATTTCACACTCCTGATAGAATTTTCTGTTATGGGCCGGGCGCGGTGGCTCAAGCCTGTAATCCCAGCACTTTGGGAGGCCGAGACGGGCGGATCATGAGGTCAGGAGATCGAGACCATCCTGGTTAACACGGTGAAACCCCGTCTCTACTAAAAATACAAAAAATTAGTCGGGCGAGGTGGTGGCCGCCTGTAGTGCCAGCTTCTCGGGAGTCTGAGGCAGGAGAACGGCGTAAACCTGGGAGGCGGAGCTTGCAGTGAGCTGAGATCCGGCCACTGCACTCCAACCTGGGCGAAAGAGCGAGACTCCGCCTCAAAAAAAAAAAAAAAAAAAAAAAGAATTTTCTGTTATGCCTCTAATCCCTCATTTAGGCTATGTACCCTCTCCAGACGTTCTGTGTTGTGTCACTTAATTTCCCACAGGGATCTCCGCCTCAAGGAGACCAATTCGAATGATATTCAAATATATACCTCCAGTCCTGGTCACTCTCCGAAACTCTATTAAAACTACCCAGTGGACATTTTCCTATGGATATACTAGCATCCCTTCACACTGTCTTAAGCTAAATTAATTTTATCGCTATATCAAAACTTCTGAACGTCCCCCTTTTTTTCACCCTGCAATGCAAATTAAACATCTTTTGACTTCCTTTCCTTTGTTCTCCTTAATTAACGAAGGTCTGTCCATCTTTTCCTTAACATGTTCGTACCTTTTCATTCCTCCGACACTGCCCTAGCTGAGGTTCTTTTCTTTACAACCAGATAACTAACATAATTTCCTAATTTACTTTCTTATTATGAGGGTCCATTTTCTTTCTCTATACTATTATAGTACTCTGCCAACCACTGCCAAATTAATTTTCCTAAACTATCATTCTACTTATCCAATCACCTTGTTCAACAGGGTTTTAAAAATGAAATCAAGACTCCTCTGCTTGATATTCAAGGCCCCTCATGATCTCAAACCAATGTATATTTCCAGTCTTAACTCTTGTAGTCCCTAAGTTTAACAGTTCCTCTTGCCCAATTTGTGCTCCTAACAACAAAGAAACAAACTTGGCACCATTAACAATACAACTTCCTCAACTCAGAATATCCTCTTGTATGTAAGCCTTCCTGAAAGTCACAAATAGGTATCTCCCTTTCTTGTACTTTTATAACACTTAATTGTATATACCATTCATTTTAAGTTCATCACCTCACCTACACTGTAACTCTTTTATGTGTACCTGTTCTCTTTCCCTCCACCGAAAATTTCTTGAGAGTAAAATCATGTCTAATTTAATTTCAAGCATCTATTGGATATCTGGCCCCACTATGCCAAGAGTATATTTTGTTGATTGATAATTAATCACCTTACTTTGTTTAAGTAATAGCTTTTCCTTGTTCTACTATAAACAGATCTGTACACTTTCTGGTGGCTGTATGCACCAGTCTAAACATATGGGTAGGGTCCAGTAATTTTTAAATTTTTTCTCAATAAACTCACGGTAGCTAACATTCATTAGTGATAGCTAGCTGGCCATGGTTAGGCACTTTACATGTATATCTCATTGAATCCTCACATCACCACCAGTGGTAGGCACTATTATCTCCATTTTACGGAAGAGAAAACTAGCACATTTTGGAGATTAAATGTCTCTTCCGTCTCATGTTATCATCTGCCTTTTCCCCTCCAAATCAATTCATATCATTTTTTTCTTAACTTTTTCACCCTTTACTCAATCATTCGTTTTGTTTATTAACGACTATGTGCCAGGTGTTGTGCTGGTGCTGTGGCTACAGAACCCAGGAGACAACCGCGAAGACGGGGATAGAAACAGTAACATCGACGTAAGGGAAGTGAAGCAGAAGCTCACGCTGCCTGCAGACACCACAAAACGCCAACACCCCGCTTCCCCGAAACAACATTCTTCCACCCTCTCCAACTTTTTTCTGGAACCCCTTAACTTCCCAACGCCCCTGAATGTACACTTCACTTTCTCGTGCTCCTTCCTAAGACAGTAGTGTTTTCTTCCCCAGTACCGAGAAAAAAAATAAAAGCAACAACTAGAACTTCTTTCTTACCCTGCCTTGTCTGCAGACCCTGGAGGCCCCTTCCATTTCCCCTTGTCCTTTTCCTTGTCTTTTTTGGTTCCTGCCTCATTGGTCGAGTCGCTCTCGAACACGCTGAACAGCTCATCTCCGAATGCGTCCGCCATCTTTCGGAGCTTTGAGAGCGAATCTCCCTCCTACCCACGATGCCCCGCGACCGAAGACGGTGACGTCTCGTGAAGGTTCAACAGTGGCCCGCAGGAGACAAAAGTAGTCGAGTCGCACGACCAACAAAAATGTTCTCGTGACGCCTTTCTTTTTCCCCCCCTGCTTTCCCTTCCTTTCGGACCAGAAGTGGATAAGCTGCTCAGTGGCTAAAGAGCGAGAGTGGCTCGCGGAGCCTGGCGTGTGGCAGGCAGCTGGCGACTCGAGGAGGCGGAGCCTGCTGAATTCGACCAATTGCGAGGCAGCGGTCGCCCCGGCCCGAGAAGCCCGGATCGAAGCTCAGGGTGGCGGCCCCGGAGTCGGGGAATGTGAAGAGCTCTCGGCTGTGTAGTAGTAGCGCCCGGGCCTGGGCCGCGAAGGATCTTCTGCCGCAGCTGCAACATGGGCGGAAAGAACAAGAAACACAAGGCTCCAGCGGCCGCGGTGGTCCGAGCCGCCGTGTCTGCTTCCAGAGCCAAATCTGCAGAGGCTGGAATTGCCGGGGAGGCCCAAAGCAAAAAGCCGGTGTCGAGGCCGGCCCCCGCTGCCGCTGCCAGCGCCAGGGAGCCCCGTATCAAGCAAGGTACGAGGGGTCCCCCAGCCCCTGGCTGTCTGCCCTGAGACCCTGCTGGTTGTCCTGAGGAAAGGACCTTAGAACCCGGGAGGAGCTTCGGGCCCAACATTTCTATCTCCCAACACTCGGGCTGCTAGCTCCCCATGGGGTAACCTTGTCTTAGATTAAAAGTCGAAGCTCTTTGGGCCTCCAAAATTCTGACAGTAACCCTGTTGCAGCCTGGCATCTCCCTTTTAATTCACACTTTTTCCCCTTCTAAAAACAAAATAATTGCATTAGCTTCTGTTTCAGTAGGGATCCATCCTGAGTACCATCTCAGCTAGCTACGCTAATGCAAAGACGAGTACCGAGTGGAGTTCCTGACCTCCTGGTGCCAGCCAGCCCCATTTTCTGTCTGTTCTTCGTATCATTTTCAGCAGCAATCTAGTGTCTCTATGCGTTCTGGAAAAATCAGTACTTAATAAAAATTACAGGACATACACACTGGTTACACATTGGTTACGTGTAACCTATTGTAAAATTGTCCGCGCTTGTTTCTGCCGCCATGTATTTTTGCTTGCTGAACAAATTGATTTGACAACTCAACTTGTAGATGGCCGATTCCTGCTGCAGATGAGCAGGCCACTATTACGGTTGAGCTCCAAAGTTGAACAATTACATGCTGTTGTGTTCTTCTGGGGTTGTTTGCTTGTACTTATTGGAATATTCAAGAAATATTTGCTGAGCATTTATGTGTATATACGCAAATATTTAGTATGTATCTGATAAGATATGAGGAATGTGATGAGCAAAATAGAGACATCACCTCATGGAGCTTGCCAGTCTAATGTCAGAGATAGGCATTAACTGACAGATAACGCACACAGACATATTTATAGCCTTATAATAGATAAGTGCCACAAAGAAAAGCCTGGGAAGACAGTTTAACAGGGTAATCTAATTTTTCTGGGGATGAGCAGGTATCATGGATAGTGTCTGGAAATGTAACTGTTAAGCTGAGATCAGAAGGATGAAAAGGAGTTAACTCTGTGAAGCATGGCGAAATTAGTATTCCAGGCAGGGATAGTGAACATCATGTGTAAAAATTTTGAGTCAGGAAAGAGCTTAGGGCTTTTGAGGAATTCATAGAACATAAAGCATTGCCAAAGGAGGAAAAGAGATGAGACTGAAAAAGTAGGCAGGTACCAGACCTTTACCTAGAACTGGTGGAAACAGTTATTTGCCTTGCAATTTATTGTAGTGTTTTAGCTACAGAGTTAGTATGCTTGTAATTACAAATACATAGAATTTCTTCCTGACAACTGTGGCAGTTTTACTGTGTGGATCAGCCGCTTTTTTACTTTTCCTTTGTCTTTTACTGACATTCCTGTGAATTATTTGAACTGATAGTCGTTTGTTGTATTCTTTGGCTTCCCTTTCCTCCAGCCCCAAAATGTGACCCTTTCTCAAGGTGTCAATCCTTGACAGTATAGTTCACTCCTAAAGTCCTTCTAGGAGTGTTCATCTATTTCCATTACTTCTATCTTTTCCTTTATAGATGGCCTGTCTTTCAAGCTCAAGTCGGCAATTTATACATTTTCCTAGATCCTCTGACCCTATTTTTTGCAAGCATCTCAAATTTAACAGGGCTAGTACTAAACTACTCTTCTTTCCCCAAACTAACTTTTCCTTCGACTTCCTTGTTTCTGTTTTTCCATATTTCGCTTTGCATTTGTGTAGTTCACACCCTAGTCTAGGTACCTGTGAATTCCTGGAGTACCAACAAAGTCTTTTAATAGGTCTCCATACCTGTGCTCATTTTGCTTCCTCCAGTTGGTCTTGGATATCAACGTCAGACTGGTCTTTCAGAAATGCTGCTTTGGTCGTGTAACACTTCTTGTTTTCTTCCATGGCATCCTCACTGACTTTGCAATGAAGTCCAAATCATTTAGCTAGTTTCTAAAACCCTCTTTCTAGCCTTTTAATATTTCCTCTATTCAACTATAGCAAATCTGGTGTGTTTTCATTTCTCCAAATGGAGCTCTTGGCTTTCTTCTTCTTCGTATTTATTCTTGCCATGTTTCTCTTCATAGTGTGCAATCTGTCCCTAACATCGTCTACCAAAACCTTAAAATATCCATTTCAGAAATGACAACTCCCTTTTGAATTCTACCTGCTATTCACAACTGACGTATCATAGTTGTTTAAATCATTCTTTTTGATAGTTAGGTCTTGCCTTATGATATGTAAAGAATTGTACATTTTATATATCCTACAAAATTACAGGAGGTAGGAACTGTTTTGTGGATATGTGTTAACATTTCCCCAGTATCTACTCCAGTGCTGTGCATATCGTCATGAAGAAAATTTCTTGGATAACTGGTAAGGAAAGTTCAAAGGAATTATTAAGACCAAGAAATCAAGAGAAAAAAACTAGAGGTTATCTACTAAATTTGCACATAACTTTTGGGTTTATTTTGGGGTGCTTTTAATATATAGTATAACATATAATAAATCTATTTTGGAGAAAAAAAGTGGAAAAATGCTCAACTTTGTGTAGTTCCTAATGTAGATGTAATGGTTCTACTCTACTTCCATCCCTCCTTATCTTTCCAGTTTGAAGGATTGTACACAGCACAGCTGGTCAAAATTGTCCTCTATCGTAGAGGTACAAAATTACCAAATGGCTTGCACAATTTGGGGTATTCTTACCACTCTTTTTTTTTCATTTCATTTGTTCTTCAAAGAATTTTTGAAGAGGCCAAATAGGGAGGAGGGTAGGGAGAGGTTCAGTATTAAATAGGATGGTCACGGAAGGAAGGCATCATATAAGAAGGTGACATTTGAGGAAAGGAGGCAGGTAAAGTAGTTACACAGATGACTGGGTAAAGAGCCTTCTGGGGAGAGGGAACAGAAGGGCCTTGAGATGCAAGCCTGGAGTGTTACAGGAATGGCAAGACCTTTCCCCATCTTTCTTTTACTGTCCTCCCCTTTGCCTTTTCTTTTCTTTCTTCTTTCCATTCCTGTGCTTTCGCTTTAGAAGTGCCACTTCATTAGCCTAATTATAATTAAGCTGCTTTATCATGTTATAACTGAGACCAAAATAAGAGGTTCAGTAATTTTTCTCTTCCAACCAAGAGGCTTGTGTTTTTGAAAATTCTTGAACCTAGTTGAGGCTTAAAATTTTAAGAGGGGAATAAGAATGAGGAATGGATGTCACAAATTTATAAAAGCCATTATAATTTTTTTTTTTAGGGTCACCAAAATAGGAAAAGTGCTATGAGGAACAGAAAATGGTGACTTGGTAAAGATTAAATGGAGAACAGAGGGTCTATTTTGGTTTGGAATAGGAATAGCTTCCCTTAGAAAACATTTAAACTGAGATGATCTGCAGAGTATTTGTGGCAGAGGGAGAAACAAGCCGAAAGACCCTAAGGTGGAAACAAGTTTGACATGTTGTAAGAAGATAGTGCTGTGTGGCTGGAGTGAAGGAAGAAAGAGTTAAAATGTGGCTGAAAGTCTGGGAAGGAGCCAGAGCAAGTGCAATGGGAAGTGGGGGCCGGTGTTGGTATTAAGTAAAGGAGAAACTTTAGCTGGTTTACATTTCAAAATGATTAGTCAGGCGGCCCTGGCGGTATGTACTTCCTCATAGGCCTTAATTGCTCAGACTACATCAGTTCACCCTCATCTATTCTCTTGGCACTCTGCACTTCCCCTTTATTACTCATTTGAGTAATTAGTTGCTTACTAATTATATTACTGTTCCAGATTATAAGCCCCATGAGGACAGGGACTGGATCTGTTTACCACCAGAGTCCCTGTTTTGGTCCCTTGCTTGATTAACCATTCTGCAGGTGTACACACTGTTGATCAGAAGGGAATCAGAGTGCTAACAACTCAAAGTGAATGTCTTAGTCATAGTGGGTCATTAACATTGTTTTTTCCTTTAAAATACAGTATAAAAAGAATATGTAGCAAAAGAAAAGAATATTGGGCAATAAGAAACTGATTCTAGGCCGGGCGCGGTGGCTCAAGCCTGTAATCCCAGCACTTTGGGAGGCCGAGACGGGCAGATCACGAGTTCAGGAGATCGAGACCATCCTGGCTAACCCAGTGAAACCCCATCTCTACTAAAATACAAAAAAAATTAGCCGGGCGAGGTGGCGGGCGCCTGTACTCCCAGCTACTCGGGAGGCTGAGGCAGGAGAATGGCGTGAACCCGGGAGGCGGGGCTTGCAGTGAGCTGAGATCCGGCCACTGCACTCCAGCCTGGGCAACAGAGCCAGACTCCGTCTCAAAAAAAAAAAAAAAAAGAAACTGATTCTAGTTGATTTTTTTTTTAATTAGCTGAGTCATTTTGAGGAAATCAGTTTGTCTATGCTTCAACTTTAATGTAATAAATATTTTTGAGAGCCAGCTATATATGTTGCATCGTCCCATGACCTTTCATTTATAAATTTGGAATTCATAATACTTTGCCTTGGAGATACTGCATACTAACATCCTTACTTCCAGTCAGATTTCCAGTAACTTCCACCATCTTTAACACAAAATCAAAAATTGTAAAAGTCTGCAGGCAATAAGGAAAGTAGCTGTCATAAATCTTATGCACTTTACTTGGCAAAAGTGAATGTGGCCCAGTGAATGTTCCTTGATTTCTCTGATCATTTTTCAGAAATTCAGCTCTTTTATTTACCCTCTGGAAGTTTGCAGTATAAGCCCATTTCAAGGAAGTGATACAGTTGAAACTCTTAGGTGAATTGTGTGGAGGAGACAAATGGGAATTTACTTTAATCTTTTCAACTGGGTAAATTAAAAACCAACCAGTTTGTTTTTTTGTTTTTGTTTTTGTTTTTGAGATAGGGTCACTCTGTCGTCCAGTGGGTCACTACAACCTCTGCCTCCCAGGCTCAAGCAATCCTCCCATCTCAGCCTCCCAAGTAGCTGGGATTACAGGCACAAGCCACCACACCTAGCTAATTTTTTTGTATTTTTTGTGGAGATGGGGTTTCACCATGTTGCCCAGGCTGGCATTTTTAAAGGAATTTACAGTCTTACTCTTGTCAGTAACACATCAACTTTGAACTGTTTCTCCGTGTAATCTTCGTAACGGACTGCTCATCTATCTGTAACTTTTTAAAAGGGTTATAACTGGAGTCTCTTGATGCATTTGGGGACCTCTAAAACTGCATGGTAAATTTGTTCACAAGCTTACTATAATTGATAAGATCCCCTAGGAATAGTTAAAGACTACTAAATATATAGTCTCCTTTATGACCGTTGACATGAATTTATGAGAGAGATTGCTAGAATTAAGGTAAAGTTTGAGACTAGAAGATAAGGAAATACTATACCAGAGTTGTTATTATCTTTTTACATATGCCAGGTAGCTTTGGGTACCTCCGACATAACTATAGCACAGCACTAATTCAGAGAACCACAAATGTTTCTCTTTCAGACTGCCCACATGTACAAGTTAATTTCAAGTAGTTATTCTCAAAAACTTTTATTCTTTTAAAGTATCTAATTATATTAGCTACCATCTTAAAACGAAGAACTTAATGTAACCCAGCAGAGAGTAAAGTCTTTGACTTTAAAATCATAAGAACATTTAATGTTTAAATGTCTCAAAGTAGAAAAAATACTTTTTTTATTTTAAGGTGTATAAAAACCATGCAAGTAGATTTATGATTCTGGAATCATTCTCTTTTTATTTATTTATTTATTTTTTGAAATGGAGTTTCACTCTTGTTGCCCAGGCTGGAGTGCAATGGCGCAATCTCGGCTCACTGCCACCTCCACCTTCTAAGTTCAAGCGATTCTCCTGCCTCAGCCTCCCGAGTAGCTGGGATTAGAGGCATGCGCCACCACGCCTGGCTGATTTTGTATTTTTAGTAGAGATGGGGTTTCTCCATGTTGGTCAGGCTGGTCTCGAACTCCCAATCTCAGGTGATCCACCCACCTTGGCCTCCCAAAGTGTTGGGATTACAGGCGTGAGCCACCACACCTGGCCTGGGATCATCCTTATACAGCAGTGGTTCTCCAAGTGTGCTCAGTAGGTCCTAAGGAACCTGAGATTTGTTTGCCAAGGGCTCCATGAAGTGAAAACTATTTTCATAATAATTCTGAGATGTTATTTGCCATTTTTCATGCTCATTTTCTCATGATTATGCAGTGAGGTTGTCCAGTGGCTACATGATGTGTAATGTTACAGCAGATTGAATGCAGAAGCCAGATGTTATGAACTGAATGTCTGTGTCCTCCAGAAATTCGTGTGTTTTTCAACATACCCACAGTGTGGCTATAATTGGAGATAAGGACTGTAAGGAAGTACTAAGGTTAAATGAGATCATAGGGATGGGGCCCTGATCCAACAGGATTAGTGTCCTTATGAGATACCTAAAAGAGCTCAGTTTCTCTGAGTAAGCACAGAGAAAAAAAGCCATCTGAACATATAGCAAGATGGTGGCCACCTACATGCCAAGAGAAGAGGCCTCGGAATGAAACCTACCTTGCTGATACCTTAATCTTGGACTTCCCAACCTCCAAAACTATGAGAAATAAATTTCTGATGGTAAAGCCATCCAGCAGTCTGTAGTATTTTGTTGTGGCACTCTGAGCAGACTAAGATACCAGGTATTAAAGAGATTTGCAAAAATGGAAATTTTTTTTTTGTCTTGAAAAATATAGTCATTTCATCAAAAGCATCATTTATATTTACGTAACGGGTTTATTTTTATTAATATTATTGTTTTGTTGAGGTTCTTTTGTTTGTTTTTTTGAGACAGAGTCTCGCTCTGTCGCCCAGGCTGGAGTGCAGTGGTGCAGTCTCGGCTCACTGCAACCTCCGCCTCCTGGGTTAAAGCAGTTCTCCTGCCTCAGCTTCCCAAGTAGCTGGGATTACAGGCATGCATCACTAGGCCCAGCTAATTTTTGTATTTTTAGTAGAGATGGGGTTTTGCCTTGTTGGCCAGGCTGGTCTCAAACTCCTGACCCCATGTGATCTGCCTGCCTCAGCCTCCCGAAGTGCTGGGATTACAGGCATGAGCCACCACACCTGGCCTATTATTTTTATTATTAGAGACAGGGTCTCACTCTGTCGCCCAGGCTGGAGTGCAGTGTTGCAGTCACAGCTTACTGCAGCCACTACTGTAGCCTTGAACTCCTGAGTTCAAGCAGTTTTCCTGCCTCAGCCTCTGGGACTTCAGACATGCTACCACGGCTGGATAACTTTTGTAGAGGCGAAGTCTCACTATGTTGCCCAGACTGGTCTCAAACTCCTGGGCTCAAGGGATACTCCCACCTCAGCCTCCCAAAGTGCTGGGATTACAGGCATGAGCCACTGTACCTGGCCAGATTTATTATTTTCAGTGAATGAATGAATATTTTAAAATTTCCCTTTTAATTTATAATATGCTAAGTATCAACAGACATAACCCACATAAACAAAAACTATTTGGATCCTCAGGAATTTTTAAGAGAGTAAGGGGTCATGAGACCAAAAGTTTGAAAATAATGTGTATTGCTTCCTGGTTACTCATTGTTAGAGGATTGAGACTAGACAGCATTTCTGTTCACTGGAACAGACTTGGCAACTGTAGTGGGTTGAGTGAGTAGTGTCCCCCCAAATATTCATGTCCACCTGGAACCTCAGAATGTGACCTTGTTTGGAAATAAGCTCTACATGTCTATGGAGCTTGAGATGAAATTATACTAGATTTAGGATGATCCCTAAATCCAATGATGAGTGTCAAGAGAAAGGAGAGGGAAATTTGGACCCAGAGACAGGGAAGAAGGCCGTGTGAAGGAGGAGGCAGAGACTGGTGTTATGCTGCCACCAGAAGCTGGAAGAGGGAAGGAAGGATTCTTACCTAGAGCCTTCAGAGAGGGTATGGTCCTGCTCACACCATGATTTTGGACTTCTGGCTTCCGGAATTGTGAGAGAATAAATTTCTGTTGTATTTAGCCATCAAGTTTGTGGTAATTTGTTATGGCAGCCCTAGGAAACTATAGCAACCCTGGACTTCAAGGAGATAAGATGATAGAAACTCCCACCTCCCTTTTCACTTAGCATACCACCTTCAAGAAAGAGTGCTTTTTCTTTAAAATTGTCCATCTACTCTGCCAACCATCATATCTTCTGAGAAGTTTTGCCTCAGCTAAGTGCTAGGAGAAAAGCATCAGACTAAAAGATCGGAAGATAAAGATAGATTTAACCTAAAAGATATGTAGGCATTTGCATTTTATGAGAAACTGATTAACATGAAGGAATGCTAATTGGCAAAATGTTTAAAATTTAGAGAGGATATTGCTAGCTACTAGATTGAGTTATTTGGTGAAGTATTGGGGGGGAAAAGCTGAAATCAAATATTTAATATTTAGCATTCTTTAGAGGAAAATTAAAATAATGTAATAGATATTAATCATTAAATTGCCTTGTCTATTTGTGTTATTTACAGGTCCAAAAATTTATAGTTTTAATTCTGCAAATGATTCTAGTGGTCCTGCAAATCTGGATAAATCTGTTTTGAAAGTAAGTAACCAAGGTTTTGAGTCATTTCCAGAAATGTTCCCCCCTTTTTTCCCCAAAAAAAGATGTATCCTTAAATGTAAGAAAATGATGGAGTATTTCAAATTTTTGTAAATAGTACTCTAAGAGCTAATCTCTACTGAAAAGAAGTAAATCATACACATATGTTGAGAGACTGTAAGAAATGAAGGAAGGTCTGGTTAAGATCTAAACTTCTAAGCATGGCATATACATTTTTTCAGGTCTGTCTTAGAATACCTTTTCATCCTCCTCTCTACTACTATGATCTTTATTTAATATTTTAGTTCATGGGACATCTCATGAATATCTCTTTTGTTCTTCTAAATCTGTGATTTTACAACTTCAAGCTTTTACCCATGTACTCTCTGCCTAGAGTGCCCTTATTTCCCGTTTTTGTCAACCTCTGTGACCTCTATGAAGTCCTTTATAACTCATCAAATTGATTTTCTTGGTGATTCTGCTATTACTTGATATATCATTTTTGAGAATTGGCATGCTGGGTTATAATTTGTCTCTTTATATATATTTTTTGGGCTAGACTGCGAATTTCTGAATTATGTTTTTGGGCTTAGTTTATAGTAGGCATTTAGTTAAAAAAGTAATAAATGGAAGATATTTTTGTAAGTAGATGCTTGTGTACTTTTAGGTCAAAAATAACAAAAGAACAGAAAATAAAATGCCTAGTAGGAAAAAGTAGGAATCAAAGTCTAGAAGCCAAAAGAATTTGTGTAGCTTCTTATTATATATTTAGTTTTCAGTTTTACTTGTTATACCTCTTTTTAGTGTAGCATTCATTCTTTTAGGTTGTGTGCTTGCGCTGGTTTACATTAAGGCAGATTTCTGGGCTCCCTACAAGAATTCTGATTCAGTATGTTTGGGATAGAGCTTAGGAATCTGTCTTTGTGACAGCAACCCAAGGGTAGTCCAAGGACAATGTCTTGTGACATTGCCCTTGAGAGGCTTTTTCTTGCCATGTGTTATCTTGTTGCTTTTTTCATGCCACATTTTTTCTTAAAGAAATGATAGGAATGTGGTCAAATGGGTGGTAGTCCAAAAAGTGATAATTACTGTATCTGATTTTAGCTGAAATTTTGGGGTTGGTTGGCAGGAATATAGAAAACAGTATGATAAGCTTTTAATTTTTTAATAATTTAGCTTCTAAATGATATGACCTTTTTGGCCTTAACAGGTGGTAATTAATAACAAACTAGAGCAAAGAATTATTGGAGTGATCAATGAGCATAAAAAGCAAAATAATGACAAAGGAATGATTTCTGGAAGACTTACTGCCAAAAAATTGCAGGTATTTTGCAAATTTTTTTAACTTCCTTAGTTTTAGTGAAGCATTTTTAGACAGCTCCTCATGTGAGATAAAAAATGGCTGTACAACTTCCATTGAGATTTTATGTAGATCATGTCCATCTCTTAGAGAAGGAATTGTGCACACATTAAATCAAGGAGGTGCAAGTGCACACATTAAAATGGTGATATGAAAATTAAGGTATATCCCCAGAATTATACTATTTAGCACCTACTATGTTAGATTCTGTGCTGGGCACTTTGTTTACATTTTCTCTGATACAACAGTCCTATGAGGTAGATGTATTTGGTCCCATTTTTTCAAGTGAAAGAATTGAGGCTTGCAAAGATGACATAAATGATACTGTAAGGTTACTAGTAAACAGGGTCTGGATTTGAACCCAGCTCTGCCTAACCATAATGATTATGCTTTAGAAAGTATGTTAAAATGCTTTATCTTTATGTATAAAGATATTCACTGGACCACAGCTTGTAATAAACAAAAAAAAATATTCTAAGTGTTCAGCCATAGAAAAATATAAAATAAATTAGGATATGTCCACCCAATGGAATGTTATGTAACTATTCAAAGCGATGATGCAGAGTTTCTACTAACTTTGGAAGGTGCTTATGTCATATTATAATGTTAAGTGAAATCTATTTTTACAAAATCATGGAGAAATGACTAAAAGAAATGTACTACATTTAGTATCTTTGGACAGTGAAAATATGAATAATTTCTCGTGGTTCTCTTTTTTAAAGATCTCTGGTTTCCAAATTCTTAATTCAATAAACACATTTCATTTTTAACTGAGAAAAAAAAGATTGTTTTGAAATTATAATTTGTGTCAAAGTTTCTGGTTTAAAATGAATGGAATAGTTAGTAATATAGGAAGGGAACTGACAAATGTGACTTTTTTTATATTTGCTTGTCATAGGATTTATACATGGCTTTACAAGCATTTTCATTTAAGACAAAGGACATTGAAGATGCCATGACCAATACACTCTTATGTGGAGGTGACCTTCATTCTGCCTTGGATTGGCTCTGTTTAAACCTTTCAGATGGTAAACAGTATCATTAAATTCTTTCAGTTTCTAAAACCTTTTGAAGTCATTTTGGTATTTGTATCAACCTTTTGGCTCATACTCATATTTTTTCACTGTCATAATTATTTACTTTTAAAGTGTTCTTACCTTCTGTTCTTTTCAGGATATTTTCCTTAGAGATTGTGACCTATGCAAGAAAATACTATGTTTTGTGTTCAGTTGTTGATTGATATTTTGCTATGTCCTTAATACAAGATTTGCGTGTCTCCTGGTTTTTGGTTTAGAAATTAGGACTGTCGGCCGGGCACAGTGGCTTAAGCCTGTAATCCCAGCACTTTGGGAGGCCGAGGCAGGTGGATCACCTGAGGTTGGGAGTTCGAGACCAGCCTGACCAACATGGAGAAACCCCGTCTCTACTAAAAATACAAAATTAGCTGAGCGTGGTGGCACATGCCTATAATCCCAGCTACTGGGGAGGCTGAGGCAGGAGAATTGCTTGAACCTGGGAGGTGGAGGTTGCAGTGAGCTGAGATCGTGCCATTGCACTCCAGCCTGGGTAACAAGAGTGAAACTCTGTCTCAAAAAAAAAAAGAAATTAGGACTGTCCTTGGATATATAGTATTTTATTAAGCAGAGGATCATGATTGTAATCTTTGGCAACAATTTGGAGTGCAAATGGCTTGTGGTGACTAAGGATACTACCACATGCTATGGCAGACAGCCAAAGAGTGGGAAGGATTAAGATCTTATGACAATTTAGGAGCCTAACTTTGAGGGTGAAATAATGACCAAATAGAAGAGGGTTAGCTATCATCTGATGAATATGTTCACTTCTAGTTTGACAAATAAAACCAGGTTCATCTTAGGATTTCTGTTCTTAGGAGATGAGGGAATAGAAGAAAATTAGGTGCTCTGAGTCTAAACAAGGTTTACAAATGCTTAACAAATATTTGTGTGTTTTATGTATCATATGCCTGTTTATTTTCAGCATCGTTTCTTTTATTTTAAGATGCACTTCCTGAAGGATTCAGTCAGGAATTTGAAGAGCAACAACCTAAAAGTAGGCCTAAATTTCAGTCTCCTGAAATACAAGCCACTATTTCACCTCCATTGCAACCTAAAACCAAAAAACATGAAGAAGACCCTAAGATTAAGGTAATTTAAGAATTAAGCATTTAAAGTTGTGTAAAATCAGAATGGAGCACATGTAACTGTTCAAAAAGTATAAATATTAGGTTTCTGTAACATTTTTACTTCTTACAAATAACTAATTGGTTTGCCAGACTTTTCTATCACTGTCTGTTTTAGTTATCATTATATAACAAACCACCCCAAAATGTAGTGGCTTAAACCAACTATTGTTTCTCATGATTCTGCAGTCTGTGCTGGGCTCAACAAGGTCGTTCTTCTGTTCCAGGAAGAATCTTCCAGGGCTGGGACATCCAAAGTGGCTTCTTCACTCCCATGACTAAGCTGGAGGCTAGCCAGGCATCCCTCTGTCTACGTGTTTTTTCTACATGACTAGCTTGGGTTTCCTCACATATGGTGGTCTTAGGGTGGCTGGACTTCTTATGGCATCTGGCTTCCAAGAATATTTTAAGACAATAAGCCAAAATGTACAAATTCTTATTAAGCTCCTGCTTTATCATTCTTGCTAATGTCCCATTGACTGAAGCAAGTCACATGACCAAGTCCAGAGTCTGTGGAAGAAAATCACAGATGAATGTGAATAATGGGACTGTAATTCATTAAGGCATTACACTTAAATACTCTGCATATTGTAAAATGTCTATGGAAAAAATAATCCTCATAAAACCAGTGTTTTTAAGGAATAACAGTAGTTTTTAACAGTTCTCATTTCATTCTTTTTTACCACTTTATATAAATATATTCTTTGGATTTTGCAATTGTAAATTTCTTAATGTTGAGGTCAATTTATTTGTCCTTCACTGAGCAATAAAGAATAACAGCTTATATATGTCTGCTGTTTTTGAGTGTGAGGAAATTGTAAAAGCAGTGACAAGATAGTTTTGACACCTTTTTCTAACTTTGGTTTTTCAGATATTTGTTTTCTCTTTCTAGCCAAAAAAGGAAGAAAAAAATACGGAAGTAAATATGAAAGAGTGGATTTTACGATATGCTGAACAACAAAATGAAGAAGAAAAGAATGAGAATTCTAAAAGTTTAGAAGAGGAGGAAAAATTTGACCCTGTGAGTAGAAATTTGTATTAGGCTTCTAACTGGATGTTCCTAAGTAAGATATATTTACTTTTCTGAGCCTTAGTTTGCTCATTTGTAAATTGGAAATGTACCTCTAAAGGGCTGATGTGAAGATTAAATAAAATAACACTTAGGTAAAAACTTAGCAGAAAGTTAACTGCTCAAAAGATGTTAATTACATTTCTCATGTTTAAAGAGATAATCATCAAATATTTTAAAATGATTTTTATGAGTAAGGAGCATGCTAAATTCTTTAGGTAATATTAAAAAGGCACATTCCTTTACAGAAGTTCATGGTTGAGAGAGAATAACATAAGACACCATATGGTAAGATAGAAATATAAGGCAGAAAATATACTAAGTCAAAAAAGCAAGGTATGGGAAATACTGTAAGATATATATATCTGACAAAGGACTTTTATACATAATTATATAAAGAAGCTTTAAAAATAGACACCTCACAAAAGTAGATTAAATTAGAGAAATGAAAATGAAAACTTAAATGAGATACCACTATATATCCATCAGAATGGCTAAAACTAAAAAGATCAGTAATACTAAATGTTAGGAGGAATGTAGAGCAACTGGCATACTCATATTGCTAATGGGAATGTAAAGCTAATGGAAATGTAAAATGGTACAGCCACTTAGAAAAACTCATCCTTTCTCATAAAGTTAAACAAATACTTGTCATGTGACCCAACAATTTTATTTCCAGGTATTAAGAAAAATTAAAGGCCGGGCGCGGTGGCTCAAGCCTGTAATCCCAGCACTTTGGGAGGCCGAGACAGGCGGATCACGAGGTCAGGAGATCGAGACCAGCCTGGCTAACACGGTGAAACCCCGTCTCTACCAAAAAAATACAAAAAAAACTAGCCGGGAGAGGTGCGGGCGCCTGTAGTCCCAGCTACTCGGGAGGCTGAGGCAGGAGAATGGCGTAGACCCGGGAGGCGGAGCTTGCAGTGAGCTGAGGTGCGGCCATTGCACTCCAGCCTGGGCGACAGAGCAAGACTCCGTCTCAAAAAAAAAAAAAAAAAAATTAAAACATTTCTTCAGAGACTTGTACACAAATGTTCATAGCAGCTTTATTTGTATTAGGCAAACACTGCAAACAGCCCATATATCTGTCAACAGGCAAATGGTAGATGTTGCAGAACAGCATGTGTAATCTGATGAATTCGTTTGTGTAAAAGAGAAAATACATATAGCTACGTATTTGCTTTTTTACATAAGCAAAGAAAACATCTGGGAAGAGACACAAGAAGCTGTTACTGGTGATTAGGACCAGGGTGGTATAGTGGGATGGAGAATTCTTCTTTATATTCTTCTGTATATCTAAGTTTTTTAAAACCTTGTTCCTGTATTAAACTAATATAAGTGAAATATTTAGGGAAGTATAAGTCTACTTTGAGATTTGGAGAAAGAAGAGGTCTCTTCTGATTGGAGCATTAAGTCAAGACTTCAAAGAGTTGGGACCTAAAGGGTGCGCAGAGTTCAGACAGGCAAAGAAAGATGGGAAGATGGCCCACATGTGTGAAATACTGTGAACAAGGGTACAGATGTGGAATTGTACAAGGAGTCTTTCAGTAATAAAAAATGGATGAGCATATGTAGAGATAAGATGTACAGATGAGTACTGGTAGATAGGAGTAAACAGGTGAGTTCACCTGAGACTGGAAGATTTCGATGTCCAGAAGGTGATTTTGACACTTTTCCTTGAAAGTAAAGAGCCACTACAGATTTAGGGGCAGGTGACTGACAAGAAGAATGATATTTTAGGTCAAGCTTAGTAGTATTCGAGGTGGTCTGGAATATTGAGTGATGTTTAGGGCAATTTGGAAAGTGTAGGGAGGCCATTATAGTAGCTATTGCACTTGCTCAGGTATGAGATAATAAAGGCTCATATCGGTAATTGGAAAGGAAGAGAAACATTTGTAAAGCAAGAATCAATAGAAATTGGTGATTTACGGAATATAAAGGCTAAGGAAGATTTCTTCAGAGAAGATATACAAATCACCAGTAAGTATATGAAGAAATGCTCAACATTACTAATCATTAGGGAAATGCAAATCAAAACCATAGTGGCATACCACTTCACACCCGTTAGGATGTCAGCTATCAAAAAAACTGCAAATAATAAATGTTAACAGGAATGTAGCGAAATTGGAACCCTGTGTACTATTGGTGGGAATGTAAAATGGTGCAGCCATTGTGAAAACGGTTTGGTAGTTCTTCAAAAAATTAAAAATCGAATTACCATATGATCCAGTAATTCCATTTCTGGGTATGTACTCAAAAGAATTGAGAGCAGAGTCTTGGAGGAGATATTTGTACACTGTGTTCATAGCAGCATTATTCACAATAGCTAAAACGTGGAAGCAATCCAGTATCTACCAATAAAACAAATGAATAGGTAAAATGTGGCATGCGCATAAAACTGAATAGTATTGAACCTTAAAAAATAAGGAAGTTCTGGTACATGCTACAACACGGCTGGACCTTGACCAACTATATGCTAAGTGAAATATGCCAATCACAAAAAGACAGATACCATATGATTTCACTTATATAACGTCCCTAAGTCAAATTCATAGAGACAAAGTAGAATGGTGGTTGCCAGGGGCTGGTGGGGGATGGCAGAATGGGGAGTTAATGCTTAATGGGAATAGAGTTTCATGTTTGCCAGATAAAAATGTTCTGAAGATGGATGGTGGTGATGGTTGTACAACGTCATGAATGTATTTAATACCACTGAACTGTACACTTAAAAATGGTTAAGATGGCACATTTTATCGGGGAAAAATGTGCCAAAGATGGCAAGAGGTGCGTAAATGGAGGGTATCACTGCCAAGTACAGGAAAGATGGAAAGGATAAGTATTATATGAGTGAATTTGAGGTGGTAGCTAACCCTTCTGTCTGTTACACTGATATTTGTATTGATATTTGTCTCTACACAAAATGGTACCAAAATTCAGCTAGATATGCTTGCTTAATTGTCTCTTTTTCCTTCTTTTATCAGTTATGTTTCCTTCTCCAGTCCATAGTTTTATGCTTCTAATCTGCTGTCACTTATTAACCTAAGGGGGAGAAAAACAGTAATTTGAGTTTAACTTTAAACTTCTTAGTTTTTACTCAGGAGTCAAGTCATGTCCTTGAGGGTTATGACATCCATTTTCCTCAAAAGCCATTTTTTTCCTGTCTTCCATAAGATAGAGATTATGTGAAGTTAACTTTCAGATGAGTATTATTATAACTGCATGAATAATCCTTTAAACATACATACTTAGGAAACGATTTTTTTTTTTTTTTTAGGGACAGAGTCTTGCTCCATCACCCAGGCTGAAGTGCAGTGGTACTATCTCAGCTCACTGCAGCCTCTGCCTCCCAGGTTCCAGTGATTCTCTTGCCTCAGCCTTCTGGGTAGCTGGGATTATAGGCGCCCACCACCACGCCCGGCTAATTTTTGTATTTTCAGTAGAGGTAGGGTTTCACCATGTTGGCCAGGCTGGTCTCGAACTCCTGACCTCAGGTGATCCGCCCGCCTTGGCCTCCCAAAGTGCTGGGATTATAGGCGTG
>NW_012105620.1:917994-983308 GCF_000951045.1 Mandrillus leucophaeus
AGGCTGGTCTCGAACTCCTGACCTCAGGTGATCCGCCCGCCTTGGCCTCCCAAAGTGCTGGGATTATAGGCGTGAGCCACACCACCTGGCTGAAACAATTTTTATAGAAATGAGCTCTACTTTTTATTCTGTACTTTGCTTTAGTTTACTAACACGTCAAGGAAGTTTCTCTATGTGGGTCACCCTCTTTCGTTTGCTAATCTTATTTTATTTTCTAATGACTAAATAGTCTTCTCTGTAGAGATGTTTCATATATGATTTCCAGTTTTTCTTTTATAGTCAGTGCCTCACCAAACATCTATGCACCTGCAAATCTGTGCATTTGTTTTATTTCTCTATGAAAAATTCCTAAAAGTAGATTTGCCAGATCAAAGGATAAGGTAAAAATATCACAGATTTTGATACAGTAAATTGACCATAGATATACTAATCTTGCTCTTCTTTTTTTGTTCCCCCTCCTATTGTTTTATTTGGAACAGAACGAAAGGTACTTACATCTTGCAGCAAAACTGCTGGATGCAAAAGAGCAAGCAGCTACCTTTAAACTAGAAAAAAACAAGCAAGGCCAAAAAGAGGCTCAAGAAAAAATAAGGAAATTTCAAAGAGGTAAACACTTTCAAATACTTAGATGTATAAATGTAATTGTCTTCTATTTGTTGGCCTTCCTGGAATGGATGATGCTACCTTTTAATATGTCTGCCCTTTTCTAACAGTTTATACATGGGATTAGCAAACTTTTTAAATAATAAGGTAAGTAGTAAATACTGTGGACTTCATAGGCCATACAGCCTCTGTTACAACTATTCAAATTTGCTGTTACAGCACAAAAGCAGCCATAGACCATACAAAAATGAATGGCTATGTTCTAATCAGACTTTATTTATGGATACTATAAATTTCTAATCATTGTATCATGTCACCAAATGTTCTTATAACCACTTGAAAATGTAAACACCATTCTAGCTTGCAAGCCATACAAAAACAGGCAGTGGACTAGATTTGGCCTAGAAGACATTATTTGCCAACCTATGATTTTTATACCATAAAATACCGTCGTCATTCGAGAAAGAAAGGTGAATACAATTCCATGAGTATTTGTAATGAAGATGTTTGTGCTTCCAGGCTTATTACACCTATTAAATAATTTATTTTAAAATTTTTGTATGTGTTGTGAAAATTAATAAATTGCCTTTGATTCCTGCACAGATTCCTAATAGGAATTATTAAGTAATTGGCTACAAGGAAAAAGAAAGAATGCAGTTTTTTTTAACCATTTTTAAAAATAAGGCGTGAAAACCATGTAACTCTTTGTGTATAAATACCAAAAAAGTAAACAAATAAAAGATAAATAACTGTTTTTTTAAAACTGTGAAACTAAACATTATATTTTTTCTGGTAGAAATGGAAACATTAGAAGACCATCCAGTATTTAACCCAGCCATAAAGATTTCACATCAACAAAATGAAAGGAAAAAGCCTCCTATAGCCACAGAAGGAGAAAGTGCATTGAATTTTAATGTATTTGAAAAATCTGCAGCTGCTAGTGAAGAAGAGAAAGGTAAAATTAAGGGAAGATGGTCAGGGTGTAATTTATAAATAATACAATGTCAAGGAATATATAATGGTAAAATTTGTTACTTTGCATTCTGGCAAAGTACATAAGATTGGCAGTGAAGTTACACTTCAAAAGCTGTCTTGAAAAAGTATTAACAATTATGATAACATATATGTACAGCATTTTGTAATTACAAATAAATATCTTGCCTCAGTCTCATCTCTCTCTGATTCATCTCTAGACTGCTGCCAGAGTTATCTTTCTATAATACAGATCTAAATGTGAGTTGCCTGCCACAAACCTTTAATGGCTGCGAGCCTACTGACATCAGTAACAAGTCCAAATCTTCTAGCATGGCGTTCTGGATCTTTTGCATTCTGCCACAATCTACTTTTCTACCTTATTCCCTTGGCTTATTACTCCAGCCACATTACTCTTTAAAACATTGGCTGTTTTATGGTTTCATTACTTTGCTCATCTTCTTATCCCCTACTTGGCCAACCTGTTCCCAGCTCAAGGCTTAGTGCAAACAGCTCCTCTTCCCTAAGCCCTCCCTAACTCCTTCCATACCACCAGACAAGTAATCATGTACTTCTTTGTGCTCCCAAGTTAATTATTTTTTTAAAAATTGTTTTGGGTTAATTATTGATATAGCAAGTACAGTATTTATCAGTTTGTATTTTAGTTTTTAGAAGACCATTCACTATAGTATCAAATAATATTTTAGTATTAATCATAATATTATCATTTGCATTATAGTTTTTAGAAGACCAGACTGGATGGTCTTCTAAAAACTATGGAAGTTTTTTAGTTAATTATTTTTTAAAATAATAGTATATAGCAAATAGTACAATATTATATACTATAGTTTAATAGTATACTATTTACTATTTACTATACACTATAGTTTAATATAAAACTATATTATGGTATTAGTATTTAGTTTTAATATAAAACTAAATTATGGTATTATGATAAATACTATAAATATTATCTGATAAATACTATGCTTGGTCTTCTAAAAACTATAATGCAATGTGATAAATACTATATATTATACTATTTACCATTAGTAAACAATATAGTATACTGTAAACAATATAGTAATATATTTACTAATATTGTTACTATTAGTAAACAATATAGTATATTGTTTACAATTGTATATTGTTTACTAATAGTAAATAGTATAATATATAGTATTTATCACATTGCATTATAGTTTTTAGAAGACCAAGCATAGTATTTATCAGATAATATTTATAGTATTTATCATGATACGATAATTTGCATTATAGCTTTTTGTTGTTGTTTTTTGTTTTTGAGACGGAGTTTTACTCTTGTTGCCCAGGCTGGAGTGCAATGGCATTATCTTGGCTCACTGCAACTTCCACCTCCCGGGTTCAAGTGATCCTCTTGCCTCAGCCTCCTGAGTCGCTGGGATTACAGGCATGCACCATCATGCCCGGCTAATTTTTGCATTTTTAGTAGAGATGGGATTTCGCCATGTTGACCAGGCTAGCCTTGAAGTCCTGACCTCAGGTGATCCTCCCGCCTTGGCCTCCCAAAGTACTGGGATTACAGGCATGAGCCACCACGCCTGACCTTTTTCTTTTTTTTTTTTTTTTCTTTTTTCCAGCTCAGACTGGGGTGCAGTAGCACAATCTCGGTTCACTGCAACCTCTGCCTCCTGAAGTCAAGCAATTCTCCTGCCTCAGGCTCCCCAGTAGATGGGATTACAGGCGCGTGCCACCACGCCTGGCTAATTTTTGTATTTTTAGTAGAGATAGGGTTTTGCCATGTTGGCCAGGTTGGTCTCAAACTCCTGACTTCGGGTGATCTGCCCGCCTCGGCCTCCCAAAGTGCTGGAATTACAGGTGTGAGCCACCGCGTCTGGCCACACATTATAGTTTTTAGAAGACCAGAGTGGATGGACTAACTTCTACAGTGTAAAAACTGTAGAAGTTATTTAGTTAATTGTTTAAAAAAAAAATTCTGAGTTGATTATTGATATAGCAAGTATAGTATTTATCAGATTTCATTACAGTTAGTTTAGACCCACACTAAATTGTCAGTTTTTTAAATTATTCATTCTTTCATTAGTATTTATTGTTTTCGTGGGGCATGTTTTTTGAGACAGACTCTCTGTCACCCAGGCTGGAGAACAGTGGCACGATCTTGACTTACTGCAACCTCCGCCTCCCAGGTTCAAGCGGTTCTCCTGCTTCAGCCTCCCAAGTAGCTGGGATTACAGGTGCATGCCTACATGCTTGGCTAATTTTTGTATTTTTAGTAGAGACGGGGTTTCACCATGTTGGCCAGGCTGGTCTTGAACTCCTGACCTCAGGTGATCCACCCGCCTCGGCCTCCCAAAGTGCTGGGATTACGGGCGTGACCCATCACACCCGGCCTCGGTAGTATTTATTGTGTGTTCAGTAATGAGCAAAATAACCTAGTCTCTGCCTTCTTCAAGTGTACAGTAGAAAAGGTAAGCTTCAAACATATACAATACATAATTACAAATTATGATGTGTGCTATCAAAGGAAGTAGCTTCTAATAATATAGATAACAAAGGGGTCTAATTTGGATTGGGAAGACCTTGCTGTAATGACATTTACTCTGAGATTTGACAGATATTTAGGTGTTAGCCTGGTGACAAGTTGGTGGAACAATCCTTCCAAGAAGGAGAGGGTACATTAGAAATCTAAGGTAAAAAAGCAGCACTATTCAACAGAATTTTCAATGATGGAAATGTTCTGTATCTGTACTATCCAGTGTTGTAGCTGCTAGCCAAATAGGAGTATGAAGCATTTGAAATGTAACTGAGAAACTGAATAACTAATTTACATTTAACTAACCACATGTGGCTATGTCTACTGTTCTGAGACAGGCATACTTAGAGCATTGAAGAATTGACTGATGGCCATTGTGGTTATAGCATAATAAGCAAGCAAGAGGGAAGAGTGGCAACAGACAGGCAGAGAATAGTAAGGAATTTAGACTTTATCTGTAACAGGAAGCTATTGAGGATAGTGCTGGTGCTGGTGGGAGACAGCTAATAAACCTAGAAATGACATCTGATTTCTATTTTTTTAATGGTTTAACTACAGAGTAGCCTTCCAAACATTGTAATTTGTAGTATCCTTAGTTCATCACATGGATAGTATCATATTTTACAAGAATACATAGGTTCTTCAAGATAATTATTTTTAAAGAATTTTCCCAGGTTCTGTCCATTAAGAGGATTTCCTTATGTCACTTAGAGAAAATCAAGCTTCACCTATTATCTTTTTTTTTGGAGACAGAGTATCGCTCTGTCACCCAGGCTGAAGTGCAGTGGTGCAATTTTGGCTCACTGCAAGCTCTGCCTCCCGAGTTCACGGTCATTCTCCTGCCTCAGCCTCCCGAGTAGCTGGGACTACAGGCGCCTGCCACCACGCCCGACTAATTTTTTGTATTTTTAGTAGAGACGGGGTTTCACTGTGTTAGCCAAGATGGTCTCAATCTCCTCACTTCGTGATCCGCCCGCCTCGGCCTCCCAAAGTGCTGGGATTACAGGCATGAGCCACCACACCTGGCCTCACCTATTATCTTCTAAAAGTGCTGTTCTCCAAAGCAAGAGAGGACTTTGATCTCTGAAAAGAGAATGCTTAGCCATTTTTAAAGAACCAATCTTTGTTTACCATTTTAGATAAAAAGAAAGAACCTCGTGATGTAAGAAATTTTGACTATACTGCTCGAAGTTGGACTGGAAAATCTCCCAAACAATTTCTGATTGATTGGGTCAGGAAGAATCTTCCCAAGAGTCCAAATCCTTCCTTTGAAAAAGTTGCAGTAGGTAGATACTGGAAATGTAGGTATGTTTTGTTTTTGTTTTTGTTTTTGTTTTTTGATTAACTCAATGAACTTTAGAAAAATTTAAGGTGGAAATCTTTTTGTTTCCTGTGAGTTAAGCATACATTTAGGAAGCTCTCAATTCTACATGTCAGGTTTATTGTCTGATAGATTATCATTATCTAATACATGCATTCCGTGGAAATATTTAAACAATTAACAAATTTGAGTTTAATGTTAATGGAATTCTGAATTTTTTTTATCTGACTTTATCAACTGTATTTTTTAAAAATGTGTTTGCTTCTTTGTAGGGTTAGGGTAATCAAGTCTGAAGATGATGTCCTGGTAGTATGCCCTACAATCTTAACAGAGGATGGCATGCAAGCTCAGCACCTGGGAGCTACTTTAGCCCTTTATCGTTTAGTTAAAGGGCAGGTAAGACTTTTTAGGCCTAACTATATCTGTATGTGGAAGGCAGTATTTAATTATGGCTCAATTTTTCTCTTTAGTGACTGTTTTTCTGATTAATCCTTTCTCATTATTCCTAATTTGGCTTCCTTTCAACCCTAAACACAGTTTGATCTTTGTTTCCTCTTAGACCAGAAGTCTGAAAGAGAGAGTATGATGATCTGACTTTTGGAGATACGCTAATTTAGCTATGCTAAAAACAGTTGATAGTGTGGTTGAATTAAGGAGAATTTTTGTTTTGAGACAGCATCTCGTTATGTTGCCTAGGCTGGAGTTGTGTGGCAGAGTCATAGCTCACTGCAGCCTCAAGTGATCCTCCTGCCTCAGCCTCCTGAATAGCTGGGACTACAGGCACGTGCCACCACGTCCAGCTAATTTTTTAAAACAGATTTTATAGAGACAGGGTCTCACTATATTGCCCAGGCTGAAAATTTTTTGTTTGTTTTCCTTTAATGTTATATTGTCTCTCTTAACTTAAAAAAATTATATAGATATTGCTTCCATTTTTCAATTTTAGGTTATATTAACAATACACTTCCAGTTTCAGGAAGGATTAAAATAAAGTGCTACTGAAGGAAGCTCTTTAAGAGAACATAATGCTCTTTTTTTAAATTTTGGATTGTCAGTATTTCCTTTTTACAGTAAATGTGTTTCTTTCTTCGTAGGAAATTAGAACCTTCGAAAATTTTAGACACTGATTAAGTGGAACCCTGGACAGTAGTTCTTTCCGTGTTTCTGCCAGTAAAAGTTATTAATGTCTTTATTTCCCTTATTTTGCAAAATAAGGCACTATGAACTATTTGCTTGATTAAAATGACTATCAATATCAGAGAGATAATTGTGGATTCTTTATAGCACAGAATTAAGATAACTTAGATTCCATCCAGTATAGTTCATTTAAAATACTTTGACCTGTAACATACAACTGCCAGAATCTCAAAAGAACTGCTTTATGGTTCATTAACATTTTATATAGTGCCACTGCAGGAATAAGTAATAGACATTTGTTCAGTAGTTTCACATGTTCCAAGAGTAAGCACCTCACATATCTTAACTAAACCTCAGAATATGCCTATAAGGGAGGTACAATTACTAGCCCCATTTTAAAAATGCAGAAGCTGAGACACATAGAGGTTAAGTGAATTGTGCAACGTTACACAGCCAGTCAAGAAGCCTGAATATGATGTGCTGTTTTTGAATTTGCATCATACACATACATATATTAAAGTAATAATAATTTGAGTCAAATTATATTTTAAGATGAATATATCCGTTTAAGTGCTAATCTATTGAATTTTAAGTGCTAATCTATTGTATTTCCATATTGAACAGTTAGTGAAAATAACATACTGCTGTTTTTACTTTAGTCAGTTCATCAGTTACTTCCTCCCACTTACCGAGATGTTTGGCTGGAATGGAGTGATGCAGAAAAGAAAAAGGAAGAATTAAATAAAATGGAAACCAATAAACCACGTGATCTTTTTATTGCCAAACTTCTGAATAAATTGAAACAGCAGCAACAGCAGCAACAACAGCATTCTGAAAATAAGAGAGAAAACTCTGAAGATCCTGAGGAATCTTGGGAAAATTTGGTTTCAGATGAGGATTTTTCTGCAGTGTCCTTGGAATCAGCAAATGTGGAAGATTTGGAACCTGTTAGAAACCTCTTTAGAAAGTTGCAAAGCACACCTAAGTATCAGAAACTTCTAAAGGAAAGACAACAGTTACCTGTATTTAAACATCGGGACTCAATTGTTGAAACTCTTAAAAGGCACCGGGTAGTGGTTGTGGCAGGTGAAACAGGGAGTGGTAAAAGTACTCAGGTACCACATTTTCTATTGGAAGATTTGCTTCTAAATGAGCGGGAAGCAAGTAAATGTAACATTGTCTGTACTCAACCTCGAAGAATCTCAGCAGTGAGTTTAGCCACCAGAGTATGTGATGAATTGGGCTGTGAAAATGGACCTGGAGGAAGGGTAAGCTGTCATTCAACTCCACCTCAGTGAATGGTGACATTATTCACCTTTGCTTTTGTGATCCAAATGGAATGTGTACCATATATGAATTTTCACTGTTATTGGTTGATCAGTAGCACATTTCAGGCACTTTTCGTGTTTTCTTTGATAGATGTGATAGTATGCCACTGTCCTGTGAGAAGGATTATCAGTAGTTCTGTCATTAAAATTCTCTTAGAAAAAATATATTAACTAAAATAATTGAATATTCAAATATGTTACCCACTAAATTAAACAGCCAAAGAATGTGGACAAACTCAAATTCTACTAAAATATATCTCAAGTTTTTGCAAACTTTTTTCTGTGGAATGTATTCCTGAATGATTTTCATTCTTTTCAGTGAGCAGAAGGGAAAAACAGTATAAATTAAAATGCTAGTATTTTCCAACCCCATATTTTTTTTAAAAAATGAGAAAAGTACTTAAATGTCTATTGTCATGCATTTTGCCATGCTAGTGTATACAAAACTGGCCAGACCTTAACCAGAGTGACTGCAAAGTATACGAATTAATTAAACTAAGAAATATGATGAATTGCAATTTCATATAATTCTGATTATTTATACTTTGAATTATTCATTCTGGAGATGGCATATTATATTTTTATCTCTAAACTGGGTACCCCTTCGTTAAAAGTTTTCTATTTAGCAGAATTGTCTGGGTTTCTATCATGGAATAGAGGAGGAAAAAAAAGGCACAGTTTCTGCTCTTAGAGAGTGACAGACATATATACAAATAAGACAATGGAATGACTGAAGGAGTAAGAAAGAAAATGTGATGGGGGATGTTACGTTAAAATTCCACTAGGCACTACTAGTATGATACTAGCTGCTTTTTAATGACAGCAAATTTTATGAGATCTTAGTAGAAAAGTAGACCAAATTATAGAAGCTGCTTAAAATTTCATTCCTGAGCACCTCAATATTTTGCTTCATGATTATTTAGGAAGAAATTAATTCAACATTTATTAATGTTTTAATAATCATATTAATGGTATTTAAAGAAGATGACCAGTTTTTTTCTCAACATCTTGAAAAACGCAAAAATTTTGGGGCTGGGTATGGTGGCTCGTGCCTATAATCCCAGCACTTTGGGAGGCTGAGGTGGGGGGATCACCTGAGGTCAGGAGTTTGAGGCCAGCCTGGCCAACATGGTGAAACCCCATCTCTACTAAAAATACAAAAATTACCCGGGCGTAGTGGCATGCCCTTGTAATCCCAGCTAAGTGGGAGGCTGAGACAAGAGAATCATTTGAACTCAGGAGATGGAAGTTGCAGTGAGCCGAGATTGCGCCACTGCACTCCAGCCTGGGCGACAAGAATGAAACTCCATTTGAAAAAAAAAAAAAGTTTTTCTGTTCAAATTTGCCAAAATATAAAATATATTTTATAGCTTTATAGAATTGAAGACCATGGGAAAATGCTTTTAATAATAAATTGCACTGAATAGATTTGCTAATGTATTTATTAATAAACTAATAATTACTAATATATTATTAATAAATTGTACTAGATTACTTACAGCGCTTCATTTAGCAGCAAGATCAGCACCTCTGCTTCACTTTTTAAAGCTTGTTTCCCATATTACTCATGAGAATCTAATCAAGGCCCTGTGTTCTCCCTTTAGAATTCTTTGTGTGGGTATCAGATCCGGATGGAATCTCGAGTTTGTGAATCTACTAGGTTACTCTATTGTACAACAGGGGTTTTGCTAAGGAAACTTCAAGAAGATAGTCTTCTAAGTAATGTGTCTCATGTTATTGTAGATGAGGTGAGTGGATTCTATAGTTGTATTCAAAAATTTGAAATATTTTTGTATTAAAAAGATGTTACTCCTAATACTAGATAACATTTTCTTTATACTTACTAAATTATTATATACTTTACATATAATAATTTCTTGTAACAAATGTATCTCCTGTTGGTTTAATAAATACTACATAATATTTGCTATATGCTTAATGCTGTTCAAATTGTTATGTATAGCATATGTGTGTGTAGGACAGTAGGCAGTGAATTCATTTAATTCTTATAGTAACCCAGTGAAGCAGATATCGTTATTTTAAACTGAGGTACAGAGAGGTCATACAGCCTGCTCAAGTGTTCATAGGCAGTAATTTCTGTAGCTGGAGGTTCAACCCCAAGCAATTTAGCTTCAGTCTGTATTCTTAACAGTATACTGCCTCTCAACTACTACATTTAGTTGTTAAAGAATCTGCTGTAATTCTTAAAAAAACAAGAAGTCTTCGTCACTATATCACTTTATTGGTAGATATACCTCAACGTGAATCAAATTTGAATGCACACTTACACTGAAGTATGCTACAAGTTTCTCCTTATAATTATTTTACATGCCATAGGAGCCTAGTGTATATAAACTAATTTGCTTGTGTATAATTTTTCAAGAACAGATAAGATATATACCATTCGTGTTATTCAGAAAATGAAATTAAAAATCTCCCCAATATAAAGTTTTTGTAAATGTCGTTAATTCACTAAGTTCAGAAAGCAATAGTGAAAGTTCATTCATTCATTGATTTTTAATTAATAGACTATATATAGTTGGGTTATTTTCCTCCTTTTTGTTAGAAATTATTAGAAGCATAGAAAGGTAGAAAAATGAAAAGAAAAAGTATGATTTCATGATTCAGAAAAAATGTTAATCTTTAATTTGTATATTTATATGTGTATATTTAATATGTGTATTTATAATTCTTTCACATTAGTCAACAAAAACCTTTTTTTTTTTTTTTTTTTTTTTTTGAGACAGAGTCTCGCTCTGTCACCAGACTGGAGTGCAGTGGCGTGTTCTTGGCTCACTGCAACCTCCACCTCCTGGATTCAAGGAATTCTCCTGCCTCAGCCTCTTGAGTAAGCTGAGACTAGGCGTGTGCCACCATGTCCACCTAATTCTTGTATTTTTGGTAGACGGTGTTTCACCATGTTGGCCAGGCTGGTCTCAATCTCCTGACCTCATGATCCGCCCATCTCAGCCTCCCAACGTACTGCGATTACAGGCGTGAGCCACCATGCCTGGCCCAAAAACATGATTTTTAAAAGTAGCTTTATACTAGTATATAATTTGGATGGTCCCATAATTTATTTAGCTATTTTCCGCTTGTCAGATAAGTTTGAGTGAAGACATTTTAAAATAACCTAATTAATATTTTGATAATAAATAAATTATAGGAATTTTTATCTAAGGAGTCTTTATTCCTTAACAAGAGAGAACACTGTACTGTTGTTACAGGAGCAACAGGTTTGTATGCTCACTGTGTAGTAACAGACTAATGCACTGAGACAGTAGAGTTTGCAGCAGAGAAAGTGTTTAATGGTTGCAGGGCACCAAGCAAGGAGATGAGGAGACCCTCAATCTATCTCCCAGAGGAGTTATGGGCTTTTAAGGGGATTTTGGAAGGCAAGGGATTGGAAAATTGGCATCGTTGATTGGTAAGGGTAAAGAGGATAAAAATCATCAGGATGTAGAAACTGCATTATTTGGGGAGTCAGCTCTTTGTGAGGTCCTTCATACGAGCTGGCATCAGTGGGGTCCTTCACATCAGCTTTGAGTCAGTAGTTTCACTGGTACATAGGACCTGAAGGAATTTCTCAAATGGAAAACGTACCATTTCATAATGTTCAAGTTGTCTATAGAGCAGTTAAGGGGAACGATAATCTAGGGTCTATGTGATTCTAGGACAATAGGCAGTGAACTACTTTCTTCCTTGATTAATTTTATAAAGTTTATAGGGATGGTTTCACTCTTATCACTAAGATATCAAAGAGAAAGAGGCTGAATGGCTGCTTTTTTATCTGGCCCACAGGCTCCTGCGGGAAGGGAGTAGAGGTAAGGTGTCACAATTGTGGCTTTGTATGACCAAGATCTGGATTTAATCAGTATCATCAAAGGTCAACATGAGCCAAAATGCTGATTTTTTTTTTCGTATTACCATTCTTAAAATAAGCTACAATATATTTATAGTGAGAAATTCTTACTGTTAGGTAAGTTGAAATATCTGTAGCAGTTAATAAGTTCTGTTGAACCCCAAGTTATTACCAGAAAATTGCTTGGTAAATATAGATCAGGATGAACTCTAAAAACCAGACCAACTTCAGAAAGTTGTATTCTTTCATGGTTTTGTATTAGCCATTCATAGACACAGTTAACTGAATTGAGCTCCAATGTGATCCCATCAACCTCTTAGACACTATAGCAAGTAAAAAAAACCTAGAAGTGAAATTCATCATCATGTTAAGTATTTATTGTAAGAGATGTCAGGACAAAGTCCATGACATTATACAGGAACCTGTTTATGAAGACAGTCAGAATAATGCTCCTTCTGGCCTTACTATTAGGAATTGTGTGATTTTAGTTTGTAGTCAGTGTGTGAATTGAGTAGATTTTCTTGATGGCTGATAGTGTGCTTACAGCCAAATTTTCTGCCCATCTATACCAAGTATACTTAATAGTATGCATTTTTATTTGCTCTATTTTATGTTCTATCCTTATTTTTTTCCTTTTAAAAAAAAATCTGGCCAGGTGCAGTGGCTTGCACCTATAATGCCAGCAATTTGGGAGGCTGAGGCAGGAGGATCACTTGAGTCTAGGAGTTTGAGACCAGCCTGGGCAATATAAGGGAGATCTCCTCTCTCCAAAAAAAAAAAAAAAATTAGCTAGGTTTGGTGGCTTTTGCCTATAGTCCTATCTACTCACTTACAGTCCCATCTGCTTGCAAGGCTGAGGTGGAGGATTGCTTGAGCCTGGGAGGTCAAGTCTGTAGTGAGCTGTGGTAGTGCCACTGTGCTCCAGCCTGGGCAACAGCGAGACCCTGTCTCAAAATAACAAAAAAGCCTTATTTGTATAAATTCGTATCTATTTGATGAAGTTTTCCAGATCTATGTCTTCCATCAGATTTCTTTCCTGAGCATCAGACTTAAATATCTAGCTACCATCTAGATACCTTCAGTCTCAGGAACTCCAAACTCAGCAGTTCCACTACTCAACATCTCTCTTCCCTGTTCATCTTGTATAACTTGCCCCTTCTCCTCTCTTCTAAATCTCTGAATGATCCCCAGTCACCTGGTCAAACCACCAAAGTAAAAATGTCTTTAAGATTTTTCCTTCTTTCTCCCACATCCCCTGAATCCAGTCAGCTAGTCCTTTTATTTTGCCTTTCTCAAGTACATTGACTTTTCTCTGTATTCACTGGTGTTACCCTTGAAGAGGTCACCATTATTTCTTTAATTACTACAAAAGTCTCTAATGAATTAAACTTCCTGCTTTGTTTTGCTGCCCTCCACCACATTTTCCACATTGTAGCCAGGATTATCCTTTTTAAAATAAAACTCAGACCACATGATTCCTCTGCTTTAAAATGCTTTAATCACTGCCCTTCCTGACTCATTAGGATAAAGTCACAACTCCTTAACCCAGTTTACAAGGCCTTACAGGGCAGTTTATTGAGTATCTTACCAGCTTTATTTCTGACCCATCCCCCATCCCATGCTCAAGTCATTGTTTTTGTTTCTCCAGTTTCTGAAAGTTAGTATGATCCTTCTTTCTACCATGAATTCATACACATTGTGTACCTTAACATGAACGCTTTTTTCTCCTTTTTTCATCCTGTTTCTTCCTCCTCTTTTTCTTTTCATACTCATCCCTCAGTCCTCAGCATCAATGGCATTTGTCTTAGTAGCCTTCTTGACCATCGGGATTAGCTATCCTTCATATATAATTTCAAACCATCCTATACAGCATCTTCTTACTGCACTGAAAACTCAAAGGAAGAGAACTCTCTTGGTTGCTTTTTAAACTCCAGCATCTAGCTATGCTGAGTACTTACTGTTAGGCTCTGTTCTAAGGGCTTTGCATTATCTCATTTGATTGTCACAACTCTATGAAATTTGCATTATTTGTATTCTCCTTTTATAGAAGAAATAGACCCAGAATATTTAAATGACTTTCCCTAAGTCATTTAAATTTCCCTAAGTCACACTGTAAGTGGCCAAGAATTGGACCCTAGCAATTGATTCCAGAGTCTGAACACTTAACCCCTACTGCCTCCCTTCAGCTCACTGCAAGCTCCACCTCCCGGGTTTACGCCATTCTCCTGCCTCAGCCTCCCGAGTAGCTGGGACTACAGGCGCCCGCCACCTCGCCCGGCTAAGTTTTTGTATTTTTTAGTAGAGACGGGGTTTCACCGTGTCAGCCAGGATGGTTTCAATCTCCTGACCTCGTGATCCACCCGTCTCGGCCTCCCAAAGTGCTGGGATTACAGGCTTGAGCCACCGCGCCTGGCCAAAACCTGTTTTGTTATCTTGATATACTTTATCCTTTTGTGCTACCTTAAATCTGTTATAAAATAGAGTAGAACTAAGTCACAGTACAGAAAGTTGGAAGATAGAGTCAACAGATACTAAAGTTCTGACAGTATACCTCATCCATGCTCTTCCCTAAAATGCATGTGTTGGAAGAGCATAAAACCCTTTTTTCTGACAGTGATAGAGATTCTCTTGGATTCCTGCTAGTTAATGCCTCTTTTTCTACCTAGTAGATAAACCATCTGTCTTGTAATGGTGACAGTATAGTTTTATATTAGTGGCAGAGATTTAGCAGTCACTCTTGCTTCTAAGTGAAATTTGGGATATACCCTACATCTTTTCTTTTTTTTTGAGACAGAGTCTCATTCTGTCGCCCAGGCTGGAGTGCAGTGGTATGAGCTTGACTCACTGCAACCTCTGCCTCCTGGGTTCAAGATTCTCCTGCCTCAGCCTCCTAGGTAGCTGGGATTACCGGTGCACACCACCGTACCTGGCTAATACTTGTATTTTTAGTAGAGACAGGGTTTCACCATGTTGGCCAGGGTGGTCTCAAACTCCCGACCTCAGGTGATCCACCCGTGTCGGCCTCCCAGAGTGCTCGGATTACAAGTATGAGCTACTGGCAATAAGGTACTCCTTTTTCACGCATCCCTCAAACTTAGAGTTGTACCCGGCCTTATCAGCTACATCTGATCTGATTTGCAAACCATCTCCTAGGGTAGAGTCATGCTGTCGTGGCTAATCTAGTTCATTATATGATTTCCAGTGACTTCAATTTTAGAGAATGATTTTATTTTCAGTTCTGAAGATCTGCCTTATTTAAAACATACAGCTTCTCCCTCCCTGCACATGTACTGACTGTACTTAGATATTGAATAACTTTTAGTAAATCTGGGTGTCTGATTGTTCAAGCTTCTTACTAGAATTTATACAATATATGATGAATTTTTTTATTCCCTTTTTAAAACTAGGTTCATGAAAGAAGTGTCCAGTCAGACTTCCTACTAATTATCTTGAAGGAAATTTTACAGAAACGTTCTGATCTACACTTGATTCTAATGAGTGCCACTGTGGACAGTGAAAAATTTTCTACGTATTTCACACACTGCCCTATTCTCAGAATTTCAGGAAGAAGTTATCCTGTTGAGGTAAGTTTTCTTTATAATGTGTGTATAAGCAGAAACTGCATTACCAACAGGTTCTTTCCCTAGGAGATGGGTGCTTGTAGTCTGAGGCCAGAACTATTCCTAGGTTCAGTGAGTCGACAGAGGAGCGGGACACAGCCTTAAGAATCAGATGGCTGTTACTGCCTTGCCTGAGGCTGGATAGGAGAGAAAGGAGGGTGTTGACTCAAGACAGCCCTGAGGGCTAAAGAACATAAAACTATTTTCACATGAAAATCATTATATTCAGATTAAGAGTTGCCGCCCTTCCCTGGTCATCTAATGGTCAGGGAGAAAAAAAAAAAAGAGTGGCTACCTGGCAATAAGGAACTCCTTTTTCACCCACCCCTCAAATTTAGGGTTGTCTTTGAAGCTTCCTTTTTACATATTCTATTCTTGATTCTTACCTTTTCAGTTCAGCTAATATAATCTACTCTTAACTGTTTCACATTATATGTATATATATATATAAATATATCTCATAATGTAATTTGTCTTGAGGCTTTAGAGACAATCCCTCTCTGTCAACCAAGTCTTCATTCCCAAATAATACTAAACATTTTTTTCATAATATTCTAAATTAGCGTTTGGTGACATTCAAAAGGTGGTGTCCCCTTGTTCTCTTTAAAATGATATTTACTGAAATGAATTTGAATTCACCCATTTATATGCCTTATTCTATGCAGGTTTTTCATCTTGAAGATATAATAGAAGAAACAGGTTTTGTATTGGAGAAAGACTCAGAATATTGTCAGAAGTTTCTGGAAGAGGAAGAAGAAGTAACCATTAATGTTACAAGCAAAGCAGGGGGAATAAAAAAATATCAGGTAAAAAGAAAATATTTTGAAAGATATCGGATAATGATATCCAGGGCCTAACCTGCCACAAGAGTTTCAAAATCATATGGTTAACACAGTGAATTTGAGTATAATTTGATAGATGAGGACTAGATCTGAGAATGAACGAATTTTAAAGGTCGTTTCTTTAATCTTTATTTCATAGACTGTAATCTTTGATTTGTGATACTTTGATTGTCCTCTTAAACTATTCTGGGCCATCTAGGTACACATACAAAATCAAGGACCATACAAGTTAGAAGCAACTTCTTATAACAATTTTGTAACAGTGATCAGTTATTGAGGAGTACATAGTAGTGATTTTTCTCTACTTCATCTCAACACCATAGGTGATCAGGATAGGGCAGGTCTTAAATCTAGATCCTTGCCATTGGTTTTCTTAGCCTCTGTCCTGGCAGGAGCAGGGCAGAGGCAAGATGGTGATAGGTAGATAGTGACAGATAGATAGATAGATAGATACATACATACATACATACATACATACATACATACTGAAGCTGTGTAGGGCATACTTTCTGGGAAGTTCAAATATCAAAAAAACAATGTTATCCTGCATTTTAGCCAGTGGTACTAGATCCAGCATTTTTGTCATATCCATGATATTTCATGCATGTTTCCAATTTGATGAAAACACAGAGTTAAAGTTATCTTTATATTTTTATTAAGCAGATAGACCAAGAAAGCAAAAATTAAAATCTTCCCCTAAAACACCAGAGGTAAAAATTACTAACTAAAGAAAGACTTTAGAAAAGTATAATTATTTCAAAAGAGATGACTGGAATTCAGGAGCCAAAGTACAATGTAGAAGGAATGAGCCAGGTACAAACTACTTATTAAAGTTATGACCTCTCTTGGCCTGGCTGCTTTTTAGTTGCCACAGAATGATGCATACATGATTACAATATGCTTTTCTACAATTATTTTAGTATGTATATGCCAAGATAAAAAGGTTTTGCTATACCTAAGGGCTGGATGACATTAAATTATAGGAGAGAGAGATGATACTTTCTGATATTCTCGCCACTACTAAGTATATTCTTTCTGTATCTTAACAAAATAGTAATGGTGACAATGAGAAAAATACAGATTTGATGAATGCAAATACCGCCTTTTTTCCTTCTTTGTCTTACAAAAATACTTAATATTTTTATTCAGCTCCCTCTGGTTGGATTTCTTTTAGGAATATATCCCAGTTCAGACTGGAGCAAATGCTGATTTAAATCCATTTTACCAGAAGTACAGCAGCCGCACTCAGCATGCTATTCTATACATGAATCCTCATAAAATCAACCTGGATCTCATTTTGGAACTTCTTGCATACTTAGGTATATTTCTGTTTCTAATGGGTCTCCATTTTATTTGATAAAACATTTCTACTATCTTGAGATGTTTTGTTAATATTTTATATGCTGTTCCTTTTATCTTCTTATTTTGAATATTGTATCTTTTTAAAATTTCAGATAAAAGTCCCCAGTTCAGAAATATTGAAGGAGCAGTATTGATCTTTTTACCAGGTCTTGCTCATATTCAGCAGTTGTATGATCTTCTATCAAATGATAGAAGATTTTATTCTGAACGGTAACTACACATCTTCATTATATTCCTGGTTGTTTTAAAATAGGAAAATATTTGGTACATTAAAACCCTTGATCAGAGTTTTCAAAGTTTTTTCACCAAAGGTTAAAATTGCCCATGGGGAAGTAAGATTTTTTTGTTTAAACATTTCCATTTTAACATGTTATCTACTAAAAATTTTTAGGTACTATATTCTGCATTTGTTCCATTTTATTTTATTTTTGAGACAGATTCTATCTCTGTTGCCTAGGCTGTAGTGTAGTGGCGTGATTGCGCCTTCAGCCTCAAACTCCTGGGCTCAAGCAGTCCTACCAGCTCAGCCTCCTGAGCAGCTGGGACCACAGGCGTGCACCACTACGCCCAGCTAATTAAAAATTTTTTTTTCATAGAGACAGGGTCTCCCTCTGTTGCCCAGGCTGGCCTCAAACTCCTGGGCTCAAACGAACTTCTCACCTTGGCCTACCAAAGTGCTGGGATTACAGGTGTGAGCCACTGCCTATAGCCTTCATCTTCTTTTTTTTTTTTTTTTTTAAGGCAGAGTCTTGCTCTGTTGGCCAGGCTGGAGTCCAGTGGCACAATCTCAGCTTACTGTAACCTCTACCTCCAGGTTCAAGTGATTCTCCTGCCTCAGCCTCCCCAAGTAGCTGGGACTACAGGTGCATGCTACCACGCCCAGCTAATTTTTATATTTTTAATAGAGATGGGGTTTCACCATGTTGACCAGGCTGGTCTCAAACTCCTGACCTTAGATGATCCACCCATCTCAGCCTCCCAAAGTGCTGGGATTACAGGCATGAGCCACCGCACTCGGCCAGGCTTCATCTTCTTAATAAGATTAAGCAGAGGGAATCCTGTGGTTTAAAAGTAAGATGGTGACTCCTGCCAACCTGCTAAATCGTGCAAAACTCCAACCAAACTGCAGTTTATCAGCCATATATATTTAATCAGCTGTTTACTATATGTTTCAATAGAGTTTATTACTACAGTAATAAACCATATAAGCCACTTCAACATTAGAAAGAACATTAAAAAAATTTAATCCTGTTTGCATAGTTTGTTTATATTCTCTGTGATGCGTGTATATGAGGTTTCATTGTACAATTCTGTAAACACTTGTGTATGTTTAAATTTTTTCATAGTAAAAAATCTTAAAGTTGCTTGCTATATGCAAATAAATTTTGTTGTTCTTTGCAGTGTCTTCTAAAGAGAAACCCTTGCTAAGAACTATGATTTTAACTTTCAGATATAAAGTGATAGCTCTGCATTCTATTCTTTCAACCCAAGATCAAGCTGCAGCATTCACACTTCCTCCTCCAGGAGTCAGGAAGGTAAAATTTAGTACAGCAAATTTATATGTGATACACCTGAGAGTATTTTATGAATGCAGTATAACTTTTTATCATCAAAGACAGTTGTTAACATTAAGTGCTTGATGTGCACTGCCAACTCCAGGTGTTCTGCGCCTTACCATCATCAGAAGTGAACCCAATGTTACAATTCAAGCATTTGTATGTTTACATTATGTGCTATTTAAGGGAGAAGACTTCATTGAGAGAGTGCTAGTTGAAAAATATGGTATGGATGTTGCCTGTTGAGGGAAAAAAGTCACAACTTTTTCCCGAGAAGGCATCACAAAGGAGATTGGATATTAGGCATCACAAAGGAGACTGAATATTTAAATCCTGGGAGTATTCTTGTTGTTCTCTAGGCAGATCCTCTCTGATGATTTTTCCTGTACATAAACCATTAGGTAGGTCACAAAGCTAATAAGTAACAGAGCCAGGACAACAACCTAGTTCTTCTCATTAATGTGATTTTTTTTTCCCTAATAATAGTGAAGGGCTGTGCTTAGCTGTCTTCAATCTCTACCCAGTTTCCCATTCTACTTATGTTTTTTTTGTTTTGAGACGGAGTTTCAAAACAACACTCCAGCCTTGTTGCCCAGGCTGGAGTGCAATGGCACAATCTCAGCTCACTGCAACCTCCTCCTCCCGGGTTCAAGTGATTCTCCTGCCTCAGCCTCCTGAGTAGCTGGGATTACAGGCACCTGCCACCAAGCCTGGCTAATTTTTCTATTTTTAGTAGAGACAGGGTTTTGCCAGGTTGGCCAGGCTGGTCTCAAACTCCTGACCACAGGTGATCCTCCCGCCTTGGCCTCCCAAAGTACTGGGATTACAGGTGTGAGGCACTGCGCCCAGCCCTACTTATGTCGTTTTTAAGATGATTGACTAGAATTAGGGGAGTGGTATTTTTGTTGGACTAAAAAATCTGTATTTTAGATTTAGTCTAATTAGTAAGCTAAGCTGACAAAACTAGAGTAAATTAAAATTACATAGTAATAGCAAATAGATTGTAAATTTTTGTGACTGAAATTGAAACTCAGTTTTTAAATTTCATCAGCTCAAACTAATATAAATAATGATATATTAATGAAAGTAGTCTAAATGTTTTAAGCTTTTTGTTTTTTTTCAGATTGTTTTAGCAACAAATATTGCAGAGACGGGTATCACTATTCCAGATGTTGTATTTGTAATTGATACTGGAAGAACAAAAGAAAATAAGTAAGTTTAAATTTCCCAAATCAAAACATTTTTAACCTGGAAAGAGGCTGAGGCTCTTGAATTCTTGGGAGAAATCCTAAAATTATATAGCGAAAATCCTAAATGTCCTAGTTCTGTCCAAAGCAAAAGCCTTAGAGAAACTGTAAGAAACTTTAAAATATCTGAAAGTAAATGTCAGAATTTCATGTCATGGGTTTTCCCATAAGTAATGCCAGTATAGTGCGACTTTTAAAAAGTACTGAGAAAAATTTTTAAAACATAAATTTTTATAGATTTTTTATTTGTAAAATAAATTGTTTAACAAAAAACATTCTTTGTGTAATTTGGAAAAGAAACATGGCTTTTGGAGTAAGAGCTGAATTTAAATCCCTTGAGCAAGTAACGTAACATATAACCTCTCTAATCATCAGTTTCCTCATTTGCAAATGGGTAAAATGAAAAATTTTTATTTTATTTTATTTTTTGAGATGGAGTCTTGCTCTGACACCCAGGCTGGAGTGCAGTGGCACAATCTCACTGCAGCCTCCACCTCCCTGTTTCAAGCAGTTCCCATCTCTGCCTTCTGAGTAGCTGGGATTACAGGCGCATGCCACCATACTCGGCTAATTTTTTTGTATTTTTAGTAGAGACAGGGTTTCACCATGTTGGCCAGGCTGGTCTTGAACTCCTGACCTCAGGCAGTCTGCCCGCCTCGGCCTCCCAAACTGCTGGTATTACAGGCGTGAGCCACCTCACCCAGTCAAAATGAAAATTTCATAACTGAAAGTGCCTAGTTCAGTAACTGGAACCTAATAGGTTACTGTAACTGAATCGTCAACAAAAAGATTACTACTGTATAAATAATGTTTATATTGCATAAATAGGACAGACCACCTTTAGTAGTCTACTGTAACCTAGATACACTATCCCCTGTTTTAGGAAACCATAGCAATATTTGCAAGAGAGTACTGCTATTCAATAAAAAGTAGATTCTTGATTCTTTGAATTGTACCTCTAGAGAAAATGTTTTCAGGGTTTAACTGTATCGTGAACAGTGTGTTGAATTGTAATGTTCACAGTAACACTTCTCAAAATATGTCAAAGAATTCTCGTTCCTTAATTAATAGATATTCTACTAAATTTTAAAAAGATTCTATGATTAGGTTAGTATGAGAAGGGATAAGTTAAAGAAGTTTTTTTTCTTTTGCCAGACTTTTAATTTGTAGTGTATTTAGTATGCAATGTTTACTAAATTATTTAAATATGAAGCATAATTTGAGAATTATTGGTCCAAATAATGGACTTTTTAAGCTTATATTTAACTTAGTTGTAACAGTCAAATCCAGCTTTTTCCAATTTTGACTTAAGTCAATTATCTGCATATTCTCTCCTAAAACATTTCTTCAGGTACCATGAAAGCAGTCAGATGAGTTCTTTGGTCGAGACGTTTGTCAGTAAAGCCAGTGCTTTGCAGCGCCAGGGAAGAGCTGGGCGGGTCAGAGATGGCTTCTGTTTCCGAATGTACACAAGAGAAAGGTATGGCATAGCACTGGAAATGTAAAACACATAAACCAGTACTGTGTGACATTTCTGATAATATGTATTTAGTATTTCTTTATTTTTCAGATTTGAAGGCTTTATGGAGTATTCTGTTCCTGAAATCTTACGTGTACCTTTGGAGGAATTATGCCTTCATATTATGGTAATCTCAAGGGAACTCAGATGAATTTTGTCCTTCACCCCTTTCTAGAAAAGAAAAAAATGAACACCTAAACTTACCTTATATTGCTTTAGATTTTCAACTTTTTTACTCTTATTTAATATATGCCCTTATCCATCTTATTATAAGTAAATCCACTGTGTTTTGGTTTTGCCAGACACTTACACTTTACAGATTATCAGCCTCATAACCTAGACTAGTAGTTCTCAACTGGGGGCACTGTTGCCTACCAGGGGACATTGGGCAACGTCAGGAGATATTTTTGGTTGTCATAATTGGACAGGGAGGGTAAATGGTATCTAGTAGGTAGAGATCTGGGATGCTCCTAAACATCTGACAGTTTACAGGGCAGCTCCCTAAAACAAAGAATTATCCAGCCCAAAATATCAGTAGTACTGAGATCAAGAAACCCTGACCTAAACAAAGGTCTTCTTTGACTGAAAGATCTATAATATCCTTCAGTTCTTAGATTTTTGACTCTATCAAAATCTGGAATTAAGAAACTAAAAATGTGGAGTGGAAAATCTAATCCTTATTCCCTCCCCACCCCCACACACACAAACGCTTATATACTCTTCCCCCCAACTCCTCTGCCCCTATTATAAAAAAAAAATAACAGGATAGCCCTACTTACACATTTTACCCTCTTTGCTCAAAATTTTACTGAAGTCAAATTTAGTTCCAGTACCATCTCATTGGGTAGTGTTAATTCTTTGATTTCATACCAATTTTATTACTTTTTTAATCTGCAGAAATGTAATCTTGGTTCTCCTGAAGATTTCCTCTCCAAAGCCTTAGATACTCCTCAGCTCCAAGTGATCAGCAATGCAATGAATTTGCTCCGAAAAATTGGAGCTTGTGAATTAAATGACCCTAAACTGACTCCGTTGGGCCAACACCTTGCAGCTTTACCTGTGAATGTCAAGATTGGCAAGATGCTTATTTTTGGTGCCATATTTGGCTGCCTTGACCCAGTGGTAAGTCAAACAGTGCTGCTGCTTCTTCACTTTAAATATCCTTTGACCAGGAAATTACAAGTTTGGAAACAATTGTTAATTAAAATTTTTTTTTTTTTTTTTTTTTTTGAAACGGAGTCTCGCTCTGTCACCCAGGCTGGAGTGCAGTGCCCAGATCTCAGCTCACTGCAAGCTCCGCCTCCCGGGTTTAGCCATTCTCCTGGCTCAGCCTCCCCAGTAGCTGGGACTACAGGCGCCCGCCACTTCGCCCAGCTAGTTTTTTGTATTTTTTAGTAGAGACGGGGTTTCACCGTGTTAGCCAGGATGGTCTCGATCTCCTGACCTCATGATCCGCCCGTCTCGGCCTCCCAAAGTGCTGGGATTACAGACTTGAGCCACCGCGCCCGGCCAAAAATTTTTTTTAACTAAATAGAATGTCTGTACTAACAATAAAACCGAGAGGGCCTGAATGCTGATAAGAATTTTTTTTTTTTTTTTTGAGACAGGGTCTGGCACTGTCGCCCAGGCTGGAGAGCAGTGGTGCAATCTAGGCTGACTGCAATCTCCGCCTCCGGGGTTCAAGCAATTCATGCCTCAGCCTCCCAAGTAGCTGGGATTACAGGCACGTGCCACCACACCTGGCTAATTTTTGTACTTTTAGTGGAGATGGGGTTTCATCATGTTGGCCAGGTTTATATTAATATAAGAATATTTTAATATAATATTTAAGTTTTTATATTTATATACTTGAAAATCTGTTCATCCATTTACTTAAGTGTACTGTAGGTACTATTTTGTGAGTGATTTTGACTTGTCTAAACTTTTGTTTTCAACCTGCTTGAAATATTTAATGGAATATGTAGTGGATGATTCTTAGGAAGCTTTGAACACTAGCGACTGAAAGGTAAAATTAAAAACTTTTTTTCTTTCCTTTTTTGGGCTCTCTCTTTGAGCCAGTAATTAGCAGAGTTCTCTTTTCTCAAATTATCTCAGAATTAACAAATTCAAATCTGTCTGAGTCTCTGGACGCATATGCTTACTGTGCCATTCCAACTTTCCAACTTTATCAAGCTATGGCCCTTTCTGGGATTACCAATAAAGGCTATTTAAAAACAGAATGGAAGCCTGGGCAACATAGTGAGACTCTGATTCTGCAAAAAAAATTAAGATTAAAAAAATTGGCCAGGCATGGTGGTGTACCCCTGTAGACCCAGCTATTCAGGAGGCTGAGGTGGGAGGATTGCTAGAGCCCCGGAGTAGGAGGGGGCAGTGAGCTGTGATTGGGCCACTGCACCCCAGGCTGGGCAACAGAACAAGACCCTGTGTGTAAAAAAATCCAGAAATAAAAACAAAATGAAGAAAATGTGACTTATTACTGTAGTCTCTCTCTGTTTAGTATTCGAAATAGATATTCACCAGAATTTTGTGAAGTTCAAAAAAAACCTCTTCCGTGATAGTTGATCTGAAAACCTACAACAACAAATGGATTGTTATGTCCAAATTATTTTTAAAGATCATGGCAGACTAAGAGTGGAAATTTGGCAGTCTTGGAGACAAGATAACTGAGTTAGGATTCCCAGATTGCCTCTAACTGTATGACAGACTGTAAATCATTTATATAAATGTTCAGTTTTTTTTCTCTGATTGTGGTGATAATTGCCTCCTTACCTCACAGAAAGGGTATAAAAGTAAAGGGATGTATTTTTGAAATTCCTTAAAATGGAACAAAAAATAACTTTAAAATGAAAATAAAAATTAGCTATAGTAGAACATAATAAAAGTATTGAAAATAAACAGGCAACTTAAAGGGTGATTGTTTTATGATTTGCTTTCTTTTATAAGTTAACTTTCACTGTATAGCTCTTTAATGATAAATTGTTTTGTCATTTATGGATAGGCAACACTAGCTGCAGTTATGACAGAGAAGTCTCCTTTTACCACACCAATTGGTCGAAAAGATGAAGCAGATCTTGCAAAATCAGCTTTGGCCATGGCGGATTCAGACCACCTGACAATCTACAATGCTTATCTAGGGTAAAAACATAATCTGGCCGTTATCAATAAGCCAATTACGTGAGGTTATTTACTTAAAAAAAATTACCTTTGACTCATTAAAATTGTACATCTGAGGTTTAAATTTATTTTTAGTTATTTCATCTGTCAACGTATAATTATGTTAGAGAGTCATGTGTTTTATAATCCTTCTTAAAACTTAAGAATAATATATTTGGTATTATATGTATATTAACTCATTTAAAGTAACTTAATAATTTACTGTTAAACATAAACAGAAAATATCTGTTAATATTGTTAACATATCTGTTAATAAGTTAATATTCTTATATACAATTGGTAGCTGCTACAAGCAAGATCCCTCCCCTTTTTAAATTATAATTTAATTAAATCTTACTTTGGTTATTAGCTCTGAAAAAGAGTTTGGAAAGAGAACATGGTGACCTTTATTCATTAATTGACATTTTATGTATCTAGATGGAAGAAAGCACGACAAGAAGGAGGTTATCGTTCTGAAATCACATATTGCCGGAGGAACTTCCTCAATAGAACATCACTGTTAACCCTAGAGGTAATTCTTAATATGGATCTTTCACTCAGAGTCATGGGTAACTATAAGTTTATTTTGGAAAAAAGAATGCCTAGGAAAATACTTGTCACATAGTAAGGACTTAATAAAACATTTGTTAATTAGTACATGTGTGATTGTACTTGACTTCTTTCTTCCAGCAAGTAACTTGTATGTATTACACAGTGATTTAAAATAGTATTTAATAATCATAGTATGGCTGGGCGCAGTGGCTCACACCTGTAATCCCAGCACTTTGGGAGGCCGAGGCAGGCATATCACGAGGTCAGGAGATTGAGACCATCCTGGCTAACACGGTGAAACCCCGTCTCTACTAAAATTACAAAAAAAAAAAAAAAAAATTGGCATGGTGGCAGGCACCTGTAGTCCCAGCTACTCAGGAGGCTGAGGCAGGAGAATGGGATGAACCGGGAGGCGGAGCTTGCAGTGAGCCCAGATCGCACCACTGCACTCTAGCCTGGGTGACAGAGCGAGATTCTGTCTCAAAAAAAAAACAATAATAATAATAATCATAGTATGTTCAAGAAATGATCAAAAAGACTGGCTCATGCCTGTAATCCCAGTGCTTTGGGAGGCTGAAGCAGGAAGATGGCTTCAGGCCAGGAGTTTGAGACCAGCCTGAGCAACATAGTGAGAATGTGTCTCTACCAAAAATAAAAAAATGAAATGGGCATGGTAGCACATGCCTGTAGTCCCAGCTACTCAGGAGGCTGAGGTGGGAGGATTGCTTGAGCCCAGGAGTTCAAGGTTGCAGTGAGTTACAATTGTACCACTGTACCCTGAGTAACAGAGTGAGACCCTATCTCTTTTAAAAAAGAAAAGAAAAGATGCAACACGATTTCATAAACACTATCTTGGGAATTAGAAGTCTCAGTTTTTCACTTAAAAAAAAAAAAAAAAACATGGGCTGGGCGTGGTAGCTCACACCTGTAATCCCAGCACTTTGGGAGGTGGAGGTGGGTGAATCACCTGAGATTGGGAGTTCGAAACCAGCCTGACCAGCATGGAGTAACCCTGTCTCTACTAAAAATACAAAATTAGCCAGGTGTGGTGGCGCATGCCTGTAATCCCAGTACTCGGGAGGCTGAGGCACAAGAATCACTGGAACCAAGGAGATGGAGGTTGCAGTGATCCAAGATCGCACCATTGCACTCCAGCCTGGGCAACAAGAGCAAAACTCTGTCTGAAAAACAAAAACAAAAAACACAAGGACTGGGCACAGTGGCTCATGCCTGTAATCCAGCACTTTGGGAGGCCGAGGGGGGTGGATCATGAGGTCAGGAGTTCAAGACCAGCCTGGCCAAGATGGTGAAACCCCATCTCTATTACAAATACAAAAATTAGCCAGGTGTGCTTGTGGGTGCCTGTAATCCCAGATACTTGGGAGGCTGAGGCAGAGAATTGCTTGCACCCAGGAGGCAGAGGTTGCAATGAGCCGAGATCGTGCCACTGCACTCCAATCTGGGCGGCAGAGCGAGACTCCGTCTCAAAAAAAAGAAAAGGAAAAAAAACACACGCAAGTTGAAAGGAGATTAATCTATATTTCTTCTCAACTCTGAAATGTGGTTATTTTTCTTTAATTACGGAAAATTTCAAACATACATCAAATTGTATGGACATAATGAACTTTCATATACCCATTTCCCACTTTCATAATTATCAACCTGTGGTCAATATACTTGTACTCCTTTTATTCTACTATCTGCCCTCTAGATTTTGAAGCATATCCAAGGTATCAGATTTTTTTTAAACATTATCACACCTAAAAATACCCAATTCCTTAATACCATCAGATATACAGACAGTGTTTAAATATCCTCAGTTACCTCATTACTGGCTTTTTTTTTACAGCTAGTTCAAAGGATGATCCAAACAAGGCCCACACTTTAAATTTGGTTGATATGTTTTTTAATAAAGTCTCTTAACCTATCGTCACCCCTTTCTCAGTTTTTTCCTATTTGCCATTTATTTTTTGAAGAAACCAGATACATTGTCCTGTAGAGTGTCCTGCATTCTGGATATGGCTGATTGTATCCTTGTGGTATTATTTAACATACTCTTCTGTGTCCTGTATTTCCTATAAATGGGTGTTGAGAGTTTAATCCAATTCAGGTTCATCTTTGTTTTTTTTTCTTTTTTCTTTTTTTCGGAGCCATCTCCTTTTTGGTAACATTAAGATATATCAATGGGGCCAGCTAGATTCATCCATTACAAAATTCCCCACTGGCTTTTCATGTAAGGCTTTTAGCAGCCATTGATAAGACTCAGACCTATTGTTTCATTAGGGTCTGGATAAGGCTGATTATATCCTTGTGGTATTATTTAACATATTCTTCTGTGTCCTGTATTTCCTATAAATGGGTGTTATATCGAGAGAATTTAATCCAATTCAAGTTCATCTTTTTTTTTTTCTTTTTTCTTTTTTTTCGGAGTCATCTCCCTTTTCGTAACATTAAGATATATCAATGGAGCCAGCAAGATTCATCCATTACAAAATTCCCCACTGGCTTTTCATGCAATGCTTTTAGAAGCCATTGATAACACTCAGACCTATTGTTTCATTAGGGTTGCAAATGATGGTATTATAGTTCTACTTGTTAGCTAGAATTATTTCATAAAGAACTACTTTTTCCTTATTAATATTTGAATACCCTGAGGTACAGTTTATACAAGAAAATTAGGATAAATGCTTGTTTCCTTTTACCTAGCAGTTTTCATAATGAGTTGATTCCTAAGCATCTCCACAAGTAATCAGTGAATCTTGTTTTTTTAAAAAATTGTTACGAACTTATTGATTTAAATATATTTGATGTGTTTCAGTTCTCTACAGTTAATTTTTTAATACTCAAATTGTCCCCTCTTTAGGAAGTGAGAGCCCCTTTGGGTTGGCTGCTGAGTCCTTTTCATATAATCTTAGCAATCTTTGATGGCTCCCTTGCTTTTGGTATGGAAAGCTTCTCTAGTGTATTTTACGCTCCAGGCTTGGAATCAGTCGTGTTTCCAAAGAGCCCTGATCCTCTTCGTGAAATTCTATTATATGTCCCTAAATATTGGCCAGCTATTTAGCTACAGCCTGGGATGGCTAGTTATGAAAAGGCATTCAAAGCATCATACTTAGTGACTGGTTGTGATCAACTTTATCAGTCTGTTCTTAGGAAGGGAAACCGATGGTTTAGCCTATTAGGTTGCTATTCAGGAACAAATTTATTTCTGGGAGGAGAGAGAGTAGAAGTGTAGTCAAAATGTAAAGACAGGTGAATGTGAAAAGCAGGGCTCCCCCACAAATACTGTCTTTTTATTTTTATTGATACGTATGTAAAAGGAAATAATGTTTAATACAGATAGGCTATAAAAGTTTTTGTTTTTGTTTTTGTTTTTTTTAAATAGATGGGGTCTTGCTGTGTTGACCAGGCTGGTTTTGAATTCCTGGTCTCAAGCGATCCTCCCATCTCAGCCTCCCAAAGTGCTAGGAAGGATTACAGGTGTGAGCCACCTCGCTTGGCCCAGATATGCTATAAAAGTATTCAGACAATAATGTATCTCTCACATAATCCCCCTATTCTATACTCATATTTTAAAAAGTAAAGGTTTTTTCCCATATCTGACACACTGTTTTTTGTGATTAAAAAAAAAAACTGCTAGGATGACAGCAGAGACTTCTCTAAATGGAATGAACTTTGTCCTTCTCGAAGCACATGAAGCACATGAAGAGCTAAATTGAAGAAATAGCCCCCTCTGGGCCACCTGACTGGGAACATGTAGAAATCCCAATCAGTTAGCCCAGAGGGGGCTATTTCTTCAATTTAGCCCCTTTTCCTTTATCTCCTCTCTACTTCTCCCGACCTTCAAATTGCTTTCCATCCCCTTTCTTCTGTGAGCCTTTTCTTCACCTCCCTGGGACTACAAAGTTTTAGATGTCTTCACTAACCCTGTGGTGTTATGGCAGCTGTCTGTTTGGTCTTTTCTCCCCAAGAATTAAAGTCCCTTAAGCCCCAAACTTAAAACATAAAGGATATCCTAAAGGTAAACATCACCTTTTAATTGCTTGTATCCTGTGTACTTTGAAAAACTGCCCATCCTTCCTGTGCTAGTTTTGCTGATCAGCACATATTAAAGGTAGAAAAATATTTTAGGCAACAATTTTAGATTAAATGAAGTTGCCATTAATAAACTTTTTCAAAGTTCTTTGAGAAATTAAGATAGATTTCCGGAAACAAATGAAGTACTTGCAATCTAGAATCAAGATTTCTGTCAGTTCTTTCTCAATGCTGACCATCCTCATTAAGTAAAAATCTCCAGAGAAAAAGGAGAGCTACTATGGAAGTAAATGTAGCGAATGAAAATGTGTTTAGACACATTTTTCTTGCTCTCAAATTTTATACGTTTTTATGTTTTGAGACATCTGAAGTCTTAGGGTGAAGAGAATAGCTGTTTCTAGTTGACTTTCCAGTATCTTTTTTTCTTCCTTAAGGTAATTTGGGCTATAGTTAGCTAAATAATCATTAGCATCCTGTCAATTTTTATAGGAAGCAGTAATATAAATTACAATGTTATTTGGAAATTTCTCTAATCAATTTGATTATTTCTGTTTTTAACATAAACCAATCTAGGCTGTAAAGCAGGAGTTAATAAAGTTGGTTAAGGCAGCAGGATTTTCATCTTCCACAACTTCTACCAGCTGGGAAGGAAACAGAGCCTCACAGACCCTCTCATTCCAAGAAATTGCCCTTCTTAAAGCTGTACTGGTGGCTGGACTGTATGACAATGTGGGGAAGATAATCTATACAAAGTCAGTGGATGTTACAGAAAAATTGGCTTGCATTGTGGAGACGGCCCAAGGCAAAGCACAAGTACACCCATCCTCAGTAAATAGAGATTTGCAAACTCATGGATGGCTCTTATACCAGGAGAAGGTGAAGTACTCATTCCTAAATTCCAGTATTCAGAGCATTATTCTACAAGTCATTCATAACAAGTTAGGATGCCCTAACAGGTATTTTATTTGGTTCTCAAATTGAGCTATTCATTTTTGTTAATATTTGAAATCAAGATGCACATAGCTTTTCAAACAAAAGAATGCTTATTTTCTCTTCAAAAAAAAATTAGTAAGGTTTCTACTCTGCCCATCATCTTTTCTACTTGGAATAAAGACAGTAATAGCAAATTGATGTTGGTTGATAATGTGTCAATCTCCTGAGTATTTCATGAAAAGGTGCTGTCTCAGAAGGGGATAAAAGACAAGTTGTATGTGCTGCTTCCAAATAAGGGGAATATTGAATGGTGTAGTAGAACTGTGGATGATTTGCAACAGTTTCGGTCAAGTATCACCTAAGATAATTTAATAACAAATATTTATAGATTACAACAAAAACAACCTTTTAAATTGGAGCTGCATGACCACTCCATTTTCTTATTTTTTAACATATGGTGAAGGTTAAGATGGCATTTTCTCTTCATATTTTGGGTTTTTGTTACCTGTCTCATTTATACATTTTTAAGGCAGTATGAGAAGAAAAGAGAACATAAAAAATTGAAACATAATTCTTCTCCCTTTACAAAGAGTGCCTCCGTTTTGTTTCTTGACCTTTAAAATAACAAAGATCCATAATTTCAAGCACTGGCTTGAATAACTCTCAACATTTATCAAACTTAAATGTAAAACATGAGAAATTACTGATTGACGCCCGTAGCTGAATATTGGTCTAGAAACCAGAAACTGAAAGTTAATCATCATTTTAACATTAATTATTTAATATCATTAGCATTATAAAATTGCTTGTAACTAGTTTCCTTTATGTTCAACGTCTAACTCAGCCTTAGCAATAATATTTACAATGCCTTTTTATAGTATAAATGCACAGGTGGTAATAGTAATTACTATAAAATTGATAAATTATGCACATAATGAAAATGTAGCTTTACAGATACTCTTGGCTTAAAATGTAGAATAATAAATTGTAGAAAAATGCTTACTTGAAAAAGATAAATGACTTCCTTCTATTTTTATATTTTGAAATTATTTCCCCTCCTTTTTCCCATGTAGATAAGGTATGCCAGAGTGTATTTGAGAGAAACTACCCTAATAACCCCTTTTCCAGTTTTACTTTTTGGTGGTGATATAGAAGTTCAACACCGAGAACGTCTTCTTTCTATTGATGGCTGGATCTATTTTCAGGTACATAGTACAACTGATTTTATTGATTATTAAAAATGTTCAACTTCAGTACCATTGAAGTACATTTTTTTAATTTTATTGGAGTCTGCATAATGTCTTCTTATAATATGAGTTAAGTAGAATTGCTTATTTTATCTTGCCTCTGTGGTTTTAAATCTGTTAAATTTGAAAATCAAATTATATTGGTATGACAAATTCTATTTATTATTAATAACAATCCTAGCTTTCTATGTTGGGTACTTCAATAGTTAACTTTATATGGATTTTCCCAAATTAATAGCCTAACAGCCTTGTTAGGTAATTTCTATAGTTTCTTTTATATAGATAGAGACACTTAAACACAGTGAGAAATTAAATAATTTTCCCAAGATTTACATGGATTATTACTGAAAGAGCAAGATTCAAATCTAGGACTATTTGATTCCCAAATTTATTCTCATTCCACTACATTGTGGAATAAAAAGGAATAAAAAGATCAAACAGATTTATAGTTTATTTCATACTGTTGAATTCTTCTCTGGAAAAATCAGACCAACCTATGCTTATTTCTAACAATAAGTTTATCTGTTTCTCTGTACTCCCATCAAGATTGACCAGCTTAAACTAAACAAACCTGTTACATTGTTAGGTTATTCTATGACAGCCGTTTGTCTAGGACTGGAGAGGTGAATTTTAAGTGCAGCTGTACAATTATATGCACTTTGTGCAAAGAAATTGGGGTGGTGAAAATGTTTTATAACTGGATTGTGATGGTTGCACAACTCTATTAATTTACTGAAAGCTATTGAAATTAGTGAAAATGAGTGAATTTTTAGGGTAAGTTATATCTCAATAAAGCTGTTTAAAATAATTTCCCACCCCAGGCCAGGTGCCGTGGCTCATGCCTGTAATCCCAGCACTTTGGGAGGCAGAGGCAGGTGGATCATGAGGTCAGGAGTTAGAGACCAGCCTGACCAACATGGTGAAACCCTGTCTCTACTACAAATACAAAAAATTAGCCAGTCATTATGGTGCGCACCTGTAATCCCAGCTACTTGGGAGGCTGAGGCAGGAGAATCGCTTGAACCTGGGAGGTGAAGGTTGCAGTGAGGCGAGATTGCGCCACTGCGCTTCAGCCTGGGCGACACAGACTCCATCTCAAAAAAAAAAAAAAAAAAAAAATCTCCCCAAAACTGTAGTCTTAACTTCCACAGAGTTGATATAAATAGAGAAGAAAACAATTATTGGAATAATAGTTGCCTTATTTTGGGAAGAGTTACCAGATTTAATAAGGAAATTGAGAGGTTTGCATGCCTAGCTAGCAGAAATAATTTGTATTTTTCCCACTGTGTTTTCCATTAAAAGCAAGACGTGCTAAGGCATTGTAATATATGCTTGCCTCGATTTACTTAAACACATTCACACTCCCCTGGATTGACTTTGTCCATTTTTTTCATCTCCTCTTAACAGGCCCCTGTAAAGATAGCTGTCATTTTCAAGCAGCTGAGAGTTCTCATTGATTCTGTTTTAAGAAAAAAGCTTGAAAATCCAAAGATGTCCCTTGAAAGTAAGTGTTTGCTTATAATGTAAGTGAAAGACAGTATACACAAAAGTGTATGTGTACCTATGTATGTATGTGTATACATAGGTACATATTTAATTATAATTGGTTTTGGAGATTATTTTCCCTTTTGGGTCTATAGGGTTTAAATTCTGCAGACATCAAGGACTGATAGAGGATGAGGCAGCTACACAGGGAATCACAACATTAAGCTACAGATACCACAGACATAGGCCTTGCCCTTAAAGCACACAACAATGAGCAAAACATGTATGTATGTATGTATGTATATACATAGGTACACATACCTATGTATTAATGTGTGGAAAAACTTTCTTAAGAGGACAGGCACGGTGGCTCACGCCCATAATCCCAGCACTTTTGAGAGGCCAAGGCAGGTGGATCACCTGAAGTCAGGAGTTTGAGACCAGCCTGGCCAACATGGTGAAACCCTGTCTCTACTAAAAATACAAAATTAGCCGGGTATGGTGGCGGGTGCCTGTAATCCCAGCTACTCGGGAGGCTGAGGCACAAGAATCACTTGAACCTGAGAGGCATAGGTTGCAGTGAGCACCAAGATCATGCCATTGCACTCCAGCCTGGGTGACAAGAGCGAAACTCCATCTCAAAAAAAGGAAAAAAAACTTTCTAAGAGAAAATCTGAAATATTCTAGAAATTATTTTTTTGTAACATTGGAGTATACTAAAGCATACTGAAGTTGTAAAAAATTCCATCTATTTTATGCCGAATTCCATCAAACTCAATTAGTGATTATTCACAACCTAATTATCCTCTTAAGGTTTAGTTTACTCCTGTCTCTTAAACTTCATTTCTAAACTTCTAGCCATTTCATAGAAAAAACGTTAATAAAACTGAGCATAGTAAACTTTGCTACTTATTAGCATTTTAGTAAACTGGTAACATAGCTACTATTTAAAAAAATAATAAGCCAAGCATGGTGTCATATGCCTGTAGTCCCAGCTACCCAGAAGGCTGAGGTGGGAAGATAGCTTGAGCTCAGGAGTTAAAGTCCAGCCTAGACAACATAGAGAGACTCTGTCTCTAAGAAATATATGTATGTATACACATACCCATATATGTATTTGTGTGTGTGTATATGATTTAGGGACTTTCTGTTAGGTTTGTTTCAGCATGATTTTTCCACCGTGTGTTTCTTTCAAATGCAGAGCTATTTCTCTGTATAAAATAAACACATTATCCTTCAACAGAAATCTGAAATGAGTCAGGCATGGTGACGCCTGCCTGTAATCCCACCACTTTGGGAGGCTGAGGCAGGAGGATCACTTGAAGACCAGCCTGGGTAACATAGGGAGATGTCATCTGTACAAACAATTTAAAAAAAAATTAGCCAGGCCTAGTGGCATGTACCTGTTGTCTCAGCTACTTGGGAGACTGAGGCGAGTATCTGCACTCCAGTCTGGGTGACAGAGCAAGACCCTGTATCAAAAAATAAGAGAGAGATCTGCAGTGGACACACCTGAGTTTGCAGTTTGCCCAGTGAAGTGTTTCTCAAACTTGCCAAATCATCAAAATCATCCTGGCAGTTGCAAAGAATACAAGGTCCAAAGACCTACCCTAGACATACTGATCTCTATGGGAGAGGTCTGTGGCTGTATTATTTTTAAAATCTTTTATTCTGTAACATTTCCCCTCTAAGGCTATCCCCTTTTTAAATGCAGTTAACTATTTTTAATAAACTGAGTTGTTTTTCTGGTAGCATGTCCCACATTTAATATTTGGTTAGTTACATACTCATGCTTTAACATGTTCCTGTATTTCCTATAAACTGGTAGTTATATTTGGAGGTATGATTAGAATAAGTTTTGAGAAAAATAATACTTTCTAGTTGGTGCTGTATTCTCCCCATTGCATCACATCAGGAAGCACTTAAATTTGGTTGTCCTTTTAATGTTAAGAATTGATCAGTGACTTCAGTATGATTGTACTGAACAAAGTATCCCCAGTTTATTCTCAAAATTATCCCCAGTTTATTCTCAAGTCAGGCAAGTTGGGGGAGCTCCTGATCTAGTTCTGCTACCCTGAAACCTCATACTCTTGTGGGTTTTTTGTATAACTAAATATGAATGCATAAGCATTAAAATGTATTAATTTTCCTATATTGCTGGAAGCAGATCAGGTCTTAACGTATTAAGACATATGGGCTCTTTTCTCAGGGGGCTTTGTGCATCACAACTTTGGCAATAAGAAAGAATTACATCTTATAAAGTATAGGTTGAACCTCAGCTTTTAATTAAGCAAAATGATTTTTGAAATGATATCAGTGTTCCGTTTGCCATAAGAGAGAGAGCAGAACTTACTGTTGTGTGTAGTGTATACCTTTGACTTGGGAGGAAGGAAGAAGTATGTTAGTGCTCTCTCTTGGGTTTATAACAAAAAGTTGGTAGAATGCCAAACATTTGAAAAAGAAGTAACTGAACTTACTCTCATACTTTCTTTTACTGTCTCTTCCTCAATTTAAAAGTCGTGGTTCTTGGAGCCAGGTATGGTGGCTTGCACCTGTAATCCCAGTTACTCAGAGGGCTGAGATGGGAAGATTGCTTGAGCCCAGGAGTTCAGAGCTGCAGTGAGCTATGATCACACCACTGCACTACAGCCTAGGCGAGAGTGAGACTCCATCTCTTAAAAAATAAAAAAGAAAAATGTTCTTTCTAGACCTGCCATTGTTCCAACTTCAAACAAATGACCTGTCTTTTTCCTCTCCCTCCCACTTTTTTGTTGTTGTTTTTAATGCCACTGTAACCATTGCAACCATTGAAAGCCACACCTTTTTCTGAGTATCTGATGTAAATGTAGAATTTCAGTTTTGCAGCCCTGATAATTGTAACTTTCTAAAGAGTGGTTATGAGGTCCTTAGGAAGTCACAATTTCAGAGTAACTATTAAGTAGAAGCAGTTGTTAACAAAACCCCTCTAGCAAATAACGCAGCCTTGGTTGCTCTGTTTGTCAAATTAATTGGTATTTGATTCCTTTGTTGTGTAGAGTGGTCTGTCACTTCCCCATTGACACCTCTCCAAGAGCACTTCCCTGTTAGAATTTTTTGTTTCCTTTGGACTAAACATGGAGAAACTGATAACAGTTATTTCTTCCTTCCTTGCTTATACTTTGGAAATTCTGCCATACTCTGAAGAACGCTGAATAGTCAGTAGAGCCTTCAGTATATTTCAGCCAAGTGAAAAAGTTGAGAAACTTACTTTCTTCAAGGAATTTTTATAGAATAAAATTTATAATTCCTTATAAAGAAGTAACAGTTCACGTCATATTATCTCTTTGGGGTTTAGCCTATACAAATGTTATCTTTTTTCAAAATGTTAACTTTTGTCAAAGTAGGTATGGCATAACCTACAGCAATAATTAAAATCTATGTGGGGCAAAAAATATTTATAGGCGTCTCTAGATTTATTACTGGTGTTAATTCTGTATTCTAATGTAAAAAATATTAGTGACGTATACTTCTTATTTACCTGTATATACATTGGAAAATCAGACAATGTTGCATTTATTCGTGGCATTTTTTTTTCTTCCACTCAGATGACAAGATTCTACAGATCATTACGGAATTGATAAAAACAGAGAATAATTGACGCTGAAATTCATGGTCAACTGCTTTAAAAATTAAGATGAAGATACAGTCATGAAATTATCTGAAAATGGATCATCACATTAAGTATTTCATTACTTAAAATGTTGGTACTAGCCATTAACTTAAAGGTGGTGGGGAAAAAAGCACATACTTTAAATATGTGTAATTTTCTAGTTCCTTTTTAATGATGATTATTCTGAATGTATTTGCCACTACATTTACAATAAATTCTTTGGTATCGTCCATGTTTTGCTCATCGTTGTGTGCTTGAAGGGCAAGGCCTATGTCTGTGGTATCTGTAGCTTAATGTTGTGATTCCCTGTGTGGCTGCCTCCTCATCTATCAGTCCTTGATGTCTGCAGAATTTAAACCCTATAGACCCAGAAGGGAAAATAATCTCCAAAATCAATTATAATTAAATTTCCATGAAAAGGAACAACTTCAGAAGTCAGTTATTTAGTATTTGATACTAAATTTCAAAACCTAAATAAGTGCACTATTAATAGATTCCACCTATTTCAGTAACATTCAGAAAGCATAAACATGTAGTTCTGGAGGACAGGCAGGATTGACTAATACTCCTGTCAGCCTTGCATTGTTTTTCTCAAGCTACAGCTGTGATATCCCTGCCCCGAACCTTTTTTGTACACATGATTGAACTGGTAAGGTCAGTAACTTTGAGATAGTGAAGTATGCTTAGATATTTTTCATTGGTCCTATTTGTTTTGCTTACTGACGATCTTTTGAAATTCCATTTTTATTACTTAGAGGGATTTCTCTTCATTTCTTATCAATAGATTGTTGATAAACTTCAAATATAGTCCCTTTTAGATCAAAAGGCAGAAATTGCATCTGAAACTCAAAAGATTAGAATTTAATAGGAACCTAGTATAACTGCTTGGCTCTCATAACAGGGATATAATTTTAATATTTTTTGATGAACAAATCCGTAACTTGGAAGTAAAAACAATACTTAGTAGCAATCTCTAACTTGAGGTTTCTACTTGCAATGTGGCAAGGGAATTGAGAGCAAGGAGTCAAATGTGACCGTGGTTTGGAATCTCTAGTGCCATTAATAAAAATGGGCATGTCAGGAGAAGGAGCTAGATTGGGTGTTGAAGGCAATTCCTCTTGGGACACATGGAGGCTAGTACCCCAAATTTGTCTATTAACTCATTTATAGACAACCTACGAGGTAGGTGCTGTATTAACCTACTATTTGTATTTTACAAGTGAGGAAACTGAGGCACAGATAAGTGAAATAACATGTGTGAGATCACACTGATAGTAAGTAACAGAAGCATTATGGCTCCAGTACTATTTAGATATCTGAAATGTAATCATTATTCCTTTGAAATGTGAAACAGTGACTCACATCAGGTAAGGTCATAGGGTTAGAGTCTTCTACACAGAGATGATAATTAAAGATGGGGGAGTTGAGGTAATCACCAAAGGGGTAAGAAAATCAAAGTCTCTTCTTTCATATTCTCAGCCGTCACTCAGACCCAGATCACCATTGTCTTTCACCTACACCACTGCAGTATCTCCAAAGTAGGCTTTCTCCTCCTTTTTATACCTCTAATCCAAAAAAGAATGATATTTTTAAAGGGTATCTGTGTCACTTGGCTTCTCATTGCTCTTTAAAGTTCTAAACATGACCTCCAAAGCTCTCTAACTGATCTGGACCTTCCTATCCTCCAGTCTCATCTCTACTCTTTCGAAAATCTCATGGTGCTCCAGCCACGCTAGGCTCCTTTTCAGTTGCTAGAAGATGCCAAGCAGTTTTTCTGAGCATTTACACATGGCGTTCTCTGCCATAATACATTGCTTCCGGTTATTTACCAAGCAGACTTTTCTGCTTTAAAGCCCTTCGCACAGGCCACCCTACTGAAGTGCATATCCCCTTTTACTCATAATACGGTATTTTTCTCAGCTTGTACCATTTGCTTTTCATCTTCTCACTAGAACATATGCTGCACCAGGACTGTTTCACTTGCTGATACGTCCCTAACACAATGCCTTGCATATATAGGCATTCAATAAATGCTGAATGAGTGAGGGATGAGGAGGGTTAAAGTAGGCTATCTTAATGCCAAGGAAGATTTTTGAAAGCAAAAGTATTGTCAACAGATGTTATGGAGTAGGGAAAGATTACTAAGGTTTAATGAATACATCAACCTTTTGAGATAGTTTGAATGGAGGGTGGCAAGGAAGGACTCTCAGAAGTCCCACAACCACATGCACATTCAATGATACACCAGAAGGACTTGCAGGACTCAGAGGCTAAAGTTGATTTTGTAGAGAAAGGATATACAATGGAATCAGCAAGGGAAAAAGACACATCACATGGAGTCTGGAGAAATCTATACACAGGCGTCCTATGTGCTGTGCAGTTTCTGCCCAGGGAAACCTACTACAGAGTCATACTACAGAGTCAGTGCAAGGATTTTTATTAGGGGCAGGTCATACAAGCACAAAGACCAGGCATAACAAAATTCCAGGCTCCCAGAAGGAAAGCAGGCATTTAAGTGTTCCTAGCAGGCAAAACAGTGTTATCAAAAAGCAGAGGACTTTTCACAAGTCAAGTTCCCAGGCTCCAGCCAAAGGCCAGTCCCACAAGCAGTCTCTTCTAAAGACCTCTGGCTTGCTACGTTAACTCTTTTCTGCATGAGTACAAATCATAAGTTTAGGGAGTGAATAAAAATGAAAAGGTGAGGCAGCAAATAGAGTATTCTTTATGGATGTGATAAAGGAACAGAAAGCATAATAGGTTGAATATGAATATATTCATAAAAGTTTGCAGACCCTCACTGATTTGCAGGCAAAAATAGAAATAACCAGCATAAAGTGAGGATAATATTAACATCAGAGTGGGCTCAACAAAGGACTAAAACAGAATAACGTAGGGATCAACTTGGAAAGGCTTTTTGGTTTTCCCCAGCAATGCTTACTGGCTTCAGATAAGCTGATAAAGTTGATAGTGGATAGGATATTTTAGTCTTTTGTGGGGTTTTTTGCATTCAAGTCACTATGGGATCTTAGAATGAAATAGACTGTGTCATTGAAATGGGTGACTGAAATCGCTTATTTAGAGGGAAATGAGGCCATATCAGAGGTCATGGACCAGGAAAATGCAGAGGTCAGACTCTAATCCCAAATTCATTATACCGTAAGTGAATGGTAGGGAGGCCAGTTAGAGGAGAGAATTTCAGAATTTAAAATCTTGAGATGTAACTGTTTTAATAATAAATAAACCTAAAGGGTTTCCCTGCTGATGGATAGCAAAATGGATGTGGGGAGAATTTAAAGTAGGGACAGGATGAACGGCATATTTGTTCATCAGTGTGGATGCAGGAAAAGGATGGAGAAGACCAGGCCAGGTGCTACAGTCACTAGGAAAAGGAGGTGGGTACCCTGGATCTTAACATACAGTGGCAAGAAAAATCAAGTGTCATATGAGAAAATCGCACTCTTCAGATAAGAAGTTGTTTAGTCCTGGTGGTAGTTCTGGAATATGCCTGCCCCTTTTCATGAAATCCATTCTCATGCATGAGACATTTAGAAGTAGACAGAAAGTTGGCTAGGTGCAGTGGCTCACGCCTGTAATCCCAGCATTTTGGGAGGCCAAGAAGGGTGGATCACCTGAGGTCAGGAGTTCGAGACCAGCCTGGCCAATATGGTGAAATCCCGTCTCTACTAAAAATAAAAAATTAGTCGGGCGTGATGGCAGGCACCTGTAATCCCAGTTACTTGCGAGGCTGAAGCAGGAGAATCTCTTGAACCCAGGAGGTGGAGATTCGAGTGAGCCAAGACTGTGCCACTGCACTCCAGCTGGTGACAGAGCAAGGCTCCATCTAAAAGAAAAAAGTAGATGAAAAGTCTTCATTGGAGAGGATTAGTGGGAAGGAAAGGGAGTATTATCAAGGGAAAGTATATTTCCAGTTTTTAAATTGAGCATTATATGATAAGCACTTAACTAAAAGCTTTATTATATTCTTGTTTACTCCTCACAACAAGATGGTGATATATTTTCAATTTACAAATGAGAAAACCGATGCTAAGAAGCTAAATTTCTAATGGGGAAGAAATGAAAAGATCATTCAAAAATAACCTAAGCAGTCTACTGATGTAGGGGTGAAGGGAATTTTCTTCCCTCCACCTTCTGAAAGTTCAATAATCTCTCTATAAAATAAACTGACTATAGACAGATTAACAGTGAAAAAAGGCAAAAAAAAAAAAAGTATTAATGTGCATAAACATAGGAGCTATACAAAATATGAGGCTCAGAGGAGGGGCCAGATGAAGTTTATATAGTATAAAGGAATAGAGGCTTAGAATGCGGCAAGACAGGTTATGGGAGGGAGAGGAAAGGAAAAGCATGGGGAGCAAAGGCTCCATCCTGTATGTAGGTGAAGTCTCAAGGGTAGCAGCCCTCAGAAAGAATAGATGGTAGCCCATGGTAAAATTTTTGTCAGACCTTTAAAAGTGTCAGATTTTTAGTCTCCTTTTCCTGTGAGGTAATCGTTCCTAGATCTGGATAAGGCAGATAAGGAAGGGCCTCAGAGAGAGCCTGTTTGCATCTGGGGTTTACTTCACTAATGTAGATTTCCTCTACAGATGCAAATCTCCCGCACAAAATGACAGTTTTTCAGAGCAATTACCTGCAGTGTGCAGCCCTTCCAAATTGCCATCTTGAAATATGGCCAAAAAGTATTTGGGAGCTAGCATGGTGGCTCATGCCTACAATCCTAATACTTTCAGAGGCTGGAGTGGGAGGATCACTTGAACTCAGGAGTTCAAGACCAGCTTGAGCAACATGGCAAAACCCTGTCTCCACCAAAAATAGAAAAAAGTAACTGGGTGTGGTGGTGCAGGCCTGTGGTCCCATCTATTCAGGAGGCTGAGGTGGGAGGACCACTTGAGCCAGGGTGGCAGAGATTGCAATGAGCTGAGATCAGCTGCTCTGCACTCCAGTATGGGTGACAGTGAGACATCATCTCAAAAAAAAAAAAAGTATTTGGGGGGTGTAAAATATTAATTGGCATAAGGATAGACATACACAGTCTCTGACTTAAGATGGTTTGACCTGAAATTTTTTGACTTCACAATGATGTGAAAGTGAAATGCATTCAGTAGAAACTGTACTTCAAATTTTGTTTTCATATTTTCCCAGGCTAGCGATATGCAGTATAATTACAGTATTTTCAATTGATGATACCTTTATCAGGATGTAACCCCACTGTAAATTGAGGAGCACTGGTATATAGAATTAAAAGTTCAGAAACAAACCCATGTGTCTATGGTTTGCTAATTTTCATCAAGGGTGTCAATGGTGAGATAATCTTTTCAATAAACGGTGCTGGAACCACTGGATAGCTACATGCAAAAGAAAGAATTTGGGCCCTTACCTCATGCCATGTACAGAAATTAAAGTGGACGATAGAGCTAAGTGTAGACTGAGCATGGTAGCTCATGCCTGTAATCCCAGCACTTTGGGAGGCCAAGGTGGGTGGATAGCTTCAGCCCACAAGTTTGAGACCAGCCTGGGCAACATGATGAAACACCATCTCTACAAAAAAGTACAAAAAGTAGCAGGGTGTGGTACTGCACACCTGTAGTCCCAGCCACTTGAGGGGCTGAGGCGGGAGGATCACTTGACCCTGGGAAGTTGAGGTTGCAATGAGCAGAGATCGCGCCACTGCACTCCAGCCTGGGTGACAGAGTGAGACCTTATCTCAAACAAACAACCAACAACAACAACATCAAAAGCAAACAAAAAAGAGCTAAGTGTAAAAACTAAACTACAATACTCTTAGAAGGAAATACAGGAGTAAATCTTTAGGACCTTGGATTAAGTAATGATTTCTTAGATGAGACACCAAAAGCACCAGAAACAAAAGGAAAAAAAAATGGTACTTCATCAAAATTAAAAATAATTGTCCAATACTGAAGGATCCCATTTATATGTAGAATCTAAGAAAGTCAAACTCATACAGGCAGAGCTGAACAGTTTCCAGGAGGTAGAAGAAATAGGGAAATATTGGTCAAAAGGTACAAACTTTTAGTTAAAAAATGAATAAGTTCTGGGGATCTAGCATACAGCATGGTGACTATAGTTAATAATACATTGTTTACTTGCAATTTGCTGAGAGAGCAGATCCTAAGTATCCTCATCTCACATACATGAAAGATGTTAACTGTGTGGTAAAGGATGAATTACTCTGATTGTAATCATTATATAGTGTAAACATAGATCATATCATCACTTTGTATACCTTGAGTAAATATAATTTTTATTTGTCAGTTATACCTCAGTAAAGCTGGAGACAATTTAATTATTAATACAATAAAAATACTTGTTCTTCAAAGGACACAATCAAGAAAGTGAAAAGGGGCCGGTACGGTGGCTCACACCCGTAATTCTATTACAGGAAAGGGGTCCTGATCCAGACCCCCAAGAGAGGGTTCTTGGATCTCACGCAAAAAACAATTCAGGGCAGGTCCATAAAGTGAAAGCAAGTTTATTAGGAAAGTAAAGGAATAAAAGAATGGCTACTCCATAGACAGAGCAGCCCTGAGGGCTGCTGGCTGCCCATTTGTGTGGTTATTTCTTGATGATATGCTAAACAAGGGAAGAATTATTCATGCCTCCCCTTTTTAGACCATATAGGGTAACTTCCTGATGTTGCCATGGCATTTGTAAACTCTCATGGCGCTGGTGGGAGTGTAGCAGTGAGAATGACCAGAGGTCACTCTCATTGCCATCTTTGTTTTGGTGGGTTTTAACCGGGTTCTTTACTGCTACCTGTTTTATCAACAAGGTCTTTATGACCTGCATCTTGTGCCAACCTCCTATTTCTCTCTGTGACTTAGAATGCCCTAACAATCTGGGAATGCAGCCCAGTAGGTTTCAGCCTCATTTTACCCATTCAATATGGAGTTGCTGTGGTTCACATGCCTCTGACAATCCCAGCACTTTGGGAGGCTGAGGCAGGTGGATCACTTGAGGTCAGGAGTTCGAGACTAGCCTGGGCAACATGCTGAAATCCCATCTCTACTAAAAATACAAAAATTAGCCAGGCATAGTAGTGTGCACCTGTAGTCCCAGCTACTTGGGAGGCTGAGGCATGAGAATCATCTGAACCCAGGAGGCAGAGGTTGTAGTGAGCCACGATTGCGCCACTGCACTGCAGCCTGGGCAACAGAGCAAGACTCTGTAAAAAGAAAGAAAGAAAGAGAGAAAGAGAGAAAGAGAGAGAGAGAGAAGACAACCCCACAAAACAGGAGAAAATACTTGCAAATCATATGCCTGATATAGGAGTTGTATACAGAAGATATAAAGAATTCTTACAACTCAATAATAAAAAGACAATCTGATTTTAAAATGGTAAACTAGGAATAGAAGGAAATTACATCAATATAATAAAATTAATATATGAAAATCCCACAGGTAGCATTATACTCATTGATAAAAAACTAAAAACTTTTTTTGTAAAAATAGGACCAAGACAAGGATACCCACTCTTGCCATGCTATTCAACACAGTACTGGAGTACTAGCTAAAGCAATCAGGCAAGAAAAAGAAAAAAGGCATCTAAATTTAAAAGGAAGAAGTAAAACTCTGTTCACAGATGACATGATCTTATATGTAGAAAACTTTAATGATTCTACAAAAACTGTTAGAAATAATACATTCAACAAAGTTGCAGCATACAAAACCAACATACAAAAATTAGTTGTTTGTACACACTAACAATCCAAAAAGGAAATTAAGAAAGCAATCCCATTTATAAGAGCATCAAAAAGAGTAAAATACTTGAGAATAAACTTAAACAAGGGAGGATAAAGAGTTATACATTGAAAACTGCAAAATATTGCTGAAAGAAATTAAAGACACAAATAAATAGAAAGAGAGCCCATGTTCACAGATTAGAAGACTTAATATCGTCGATATGACCCAAAGCAGTCTATAGACTCTATGCAATCCCTATCAAAATCCAAATGGCATTTTTTACAGAAATAGAAAAAATAATCTAAAATGTGTATGGAACCACAAAAGACTGATTGCCAAAATCATCTTGAGAAACAACAATAAAGCTAGTGACTTCACACTTTCTCATTTCATACATATTACAAATCTACATTAATCAAAACAGTATGGTATGGCATAAAGCAGACATATAGACCAACAGGACAGAATAGAGTTCTATAAATGGTTCATATGTATATTCTAGCAAGCTGATACAGAAACAGCAGATATGATAATAATATGGAAATACATACAGGTTAGGAATTTTTCAGTCACTCCAAAGGTACTGGGAAATATTTTTCCTGAAGGATATACCTTTAACATCCAGATCTTCCACAGGAAAAGAAAGCCTAGCCACTCCATCCATCCATTTATTTCAAATCTGTATAGTTGAACAAACTTAGAGACCAAATCCTACCTCTCAACAGAGCAGCCCAATCTGCCATACGCTGAGTGCTTTTGTTAACTGCAGACCCTTGGTGTCTTTTCTCATAAACACTAAGCTGCATATGACTAGGCAGCCCTCAACAGCTGCTCTGTTTGATCTGTACCCTATGATTTGACATCCAAGTAGGCACATTACACATTGTGCCCTTCAGCCTTCCTTTTTATTGCTTTTCAATAGGACGGTTTTGCTTTACATTTGGAACAGGGGTTTATCTTACCATGGTCTGAAGATATTAATTGCTGCCCTCTTTGTTTTCTGTGTGGTAGAGAAAGAAAAGACAGGATAGATCTGCTTTGTCCGTAACAAAGAAGCCTGAGGTTATGTTAATATATGATGCCCCCCTGGGTATAAGGAGTTCTTTCTCCTTGAACATCTCTGGATGCTCATTATTTAAAATCATCACAAATATTATCAATAACAACAATACAGAGATGCATTAGCTTTAGCTTGCATTTAGTTGGGATATTCATTGTATATAGTAAGCCCACTTCCCACCACTACTCCTTTGCAGGTCACCTTGAAGTAACTATTTTTAGAGGATTTAACTATCAGTATCTAAATATTTGTAGGATTCCTGCCCACCAGAAAATGTTGCTACCCAAACAAAAACATTCTCAACATTATGAGAACTCTCACTTAGGGAATAGATTTGCCCAACATTACAAGAAAAAAACTGACATGTTGACTTGCAAACACTAGCAACACACAAGAATTCTCTTCAAAGAGGCATCCCTGGCTATGCAATTTAAAGTAGATACCCATTCACACTCTAGGCCACCACACTTTTAAATCTGTTTTAAGAATGTATTCCTGTTTGATGTGGCTCACTTTTTTATTTTCAGCCTATCCACTCCCGGCTCTACGCAAGCAGGGGCCTTGTGTGTCTTATCCACTGCTGCAAACCTAGAGTGATGCCTGGTACTTAGTAGGTACTCATTACATACTGGTTGTGGAGGAACAGGGATAGACAACTATACTGTCCAAGTATAGTTACATTCTAGTAACAGGAGATATTTTTAAGAGCTTCCTTTCATGGTATATCTTAGATCTGCTACTTCATGTAAAATATATGTTTGTACCAGGAATGGAAGGTGGAAAGATAAGCTGTATTTTTCAACAGGCTAATAGCCATGGCTCAAGAACAAAGGCACAAACTTCTGTCACTCCTCAGGCCAGCCTGGTTTTGGAGACCTTCTCTTCACTCCCAGCAAGACTGCCAGATATAAGAATGTGCATTCTTTGGCCAATTTAAACTCATCTATTCAGCACCAGTGCTCTTGCTGAAAAGTCAAGTAAACTGTCACTTCCTTATGTGATCACCACCTAAAAGGTGGCTGGTTCATGGAAATTAAATGGCACTCTGTGGCCGTCACACTCCAGATAGCTTTATGCTTTCTTTGGCCTTAAAGCCTTGCTTCCTTTACTCTATTCCCCATTCTAGCTCAATTTTTACCTGCCAGCGCGTACTTGGGCAAGGGGATTCTGCCTGTCTTGTTAAAACATATCTCAGAGCCTCCCAGATTTGTCACAAGAAAGTGCAGCCAGCTCTGACCCTGCTGGCTTCTCCTTCCTCTGGGGGCTTTGTCCCTCAGCAAAGCTCTCCTTTCAAAGCAGTGGCCTGAGGACGGACTCAAAGCCTTTCCTTAGTTCTCCCTTCACATTTAATAAATACAGAACAGCACAGGGGTGAATGTCCAAACTGGAATCATACACTTGGATTTAAATACTGACTATTACACTTACTAGATGCATCTTCAAGGAAGCTCCTTAATCTGAACTTGTTCTCTCATCTGTAAATGAGGACAATAATAGTTGTACCTATCTCATATGGTTGAGGTAATGATTCAATGCTACAATAAAATATCACACAACTTTATAAGCTAAAGAACCCAGCAAATGTTAATGATAACAGCATCCTACATGATCTGCCCTATTGCCTCTCTGACTTCATCTCCTACTCTTTTCACTCCTACTCCAACCACACTGGCTGCCTTGCTAGTCTTCCACACACTGGGCTCCCCATGCCTCAGAGCTTTTGCACTGGCTAGTTTTGCTGGCTAGAATACTATACCCACAGATGACCACATGACCAACTCCTCCACTACTTAGGGGTCTCTGCTCAAGTGTTACCTTTCCAATGACTAGCCCATTTAATGCCACAACCTGCCCACTGGCATTCCCAATGCCCGAGAGCCTGTACTGGTTGTCTTTTCCTGCATCATCACCCCATATAAGCTCCACAAAGGCAGATGTTTGTCTGTTCTATTCACTCATATAATCCAAGTTCCAAAACAAAAAGGAAAACCAGCTTATATTAAACTATTCTTGCATTGCTATTTCAAAAATGCCTGAAACAGAATAATTTATAAAGAAATGAGATTTAATTGGCTCACAGTTCTGCAGGCTGTACAAGAAGCATGGTGCTGGCATCTGCTTGTCTTCTAGAGAGGCCTCAGGAAGCTTACAATCATGGCAGAAGGCAAAGGGGAGCAGGCACATCACATGGTGAAAGCAAGAGCAAGCGAGTGAGTGAGCGAGAGAGAAAGAGAGAGAGATGAGGGGGTAGGAGGGAGGGAGGTGCTGCATACTTTTAAAAGACCAGATCTCATGAGAACTCACTATCACCAAGACAGCACCCCAAGCCATAAAAGATCTGCCCCCATGATCCAAACACCTCCTACCAGGCCCCAGCTCTATTATTGGGGATTAAAATTTAACACGATATTTGGGCAGGGACAAATATCCTAACTATAGCACAGTCTCGCATACAAAGTCACACAATTTTGCTCCTGGGGTGCCCAGGTGTTGTTTTATTCCATCCACTCTTTTCTGATATCCATCTACAATAGCTATTGCCACTTTAAAGGCCTCATCTAGGGTCCCTGCTCTGTAACTTTCAGCCAGCTGCATACGAACAGCACCATTTTTTAAAACAAATGACATATCCATACAGCTCAAAATTAAAAAGGTAAATGAAGGTACACAGTAAAAAGTCCCTCTTCCTCTTATTTCTGTCTCCTAATCTGCCAAATCTTCTCTCCAAAGACAGCCAGTGTAACCAGTTACTTGTGTATCTGTCTAGAAAGATGCTATGCACATACAAGGATGTGTGCATATGTGTATGTACATATACACATATATACATATATATCTTTTATACACGTGACAACATACTAGACATGCTATTTTGCACCTTACTTTATTTTAATCCTCTATTTTGAAAATCTGGGGCCAGCACGGTTGCTCACACCTGTAATCCCAGAATTTGGGAGGCTGAAGCAGGCAAATCATCTGAGGTCAGGAATTCGAGACCAGCCTGGCCAACATGACAAAACCCCAACTTGACTAAAAATACAAAAAGTAGCCAGCTATGGTGGTGCATGCCTGTAATCCCAGCTACTCAGGAGCCTAAGACAGGAGAACTGTTTGAAGTCAGGAGGCAGTGAGGCTGCAGTAAACTGTGATCACAACACTGCACTCCAGCCTGGGCAACAGGGCAAGACTTCATCTCAAAAAAACAAAACAAAACAACAACCAAAAGCCCCAGGAAAATCCTTCCACATCAGTACAAAAACATTTGCCTCATTCTTTTCAATGACTGCATAATATTCCATTCTTTGGATGTCCCTTATTGAGGACAATCAATGTTTTACTTCTAACAAGGATATTGCAATAAATATAGTTTTATAAAGTCATTTTACATTGATGTATACTAACTATCCAGAAGTAGAACTGCTAAGCTAAAGACTATGTGCATTTTAAATGTTTACAGATCTTGCCAAATTGTCTTCCAAATGGTTGTAATTTATATTGCAACCAACAACATATTGATAACCTACATCGTCTTATCAAATGTTTGGATTTTTAGTAATTATGATGAAAATTTGGATTTTTCTGAGTTTCAGCATCTTTTCATATAAGGCATTTTTCTTGTAAACTATTCAAATATTTGTTCATTTTTCTGTTAGAGTGTCACTCTTTTTCATACTGATTTATAAGAGCTTTTTATATCTTAAGAAAATTATGCCAATTGCTTCTCGGCCTTTTGGCTAAGATCAAGGTAAAGAAAATTACGCCTATATCTGTGATATAAGTATTTTTCTAGTTTCAACATTTTTACTTTTCATAATCAAATTTATAAATCTTTTTTTTTTTTTTTTGGAGACAGAGTCCTACCCTGTTGCCAGGCTGGAGTGCAGTGGCACGATCTCGGCTCACTGCAACCTCCGCCTCCTGGGTTCAAGTGATTCTCCTGCTTCAGCCTCCCGAGTAGCTGAGACTACAGGCATGCACTACCATGCCAAGCTAATTTTTGTATTTTTAGTAGAGATGGGGTTTCACCGTGTTGGCCAGGATGGTCTCAATCTCTTGACCTCGTGATCCACCCGCTTCTGCCTCCCAAAGTGCTGGAATTACAGGCGTGAGCCACTGTGCCCAGCTAAATCTTTTTTTTTTTTTACAGTCTCTTGGTTTTATGTCATACTTCCCTATTCTGGGAGTATCACAAAATCTGCAGCATATCACTTTCAAACTCACCATTGACAATGAAGAGCAAATCTCCTGGATACCCCAATACCAGGGTGAAGTAGGGGGATGCAGGGTAGTGGCAAATCCAAGAAAGAGATTTCCTTCTTGCAAATTACCAACATCTTTTCCTTTATTCTGGCTTCTTTTCTAGAAAGCACACTTTTTCTCCAAGCAAATGACACCAAGAATGACCTCATTCTTCAGATGAGATTCTGCTCCCTATATCCTGGTATATGGTATAATGAAGCTACATAATACCCAAAACAAGTCTGATAGTATAACAAAGTCTTGACTATATCATAAGTAAATTGCAACACACTAAATGTTACACACACAGTATCAGGAAGGTTCATTGCTCCTGACAGCCCTGAGTCTACATGGGCACCACCACCATCTAAAGGGAATCCAGCAGAGTAAGCATCAGGCTACCATCACAGTTTGAGGAAATGCTTGCAAGGGTCACTGAAACAAGTCACTTAGTATCCCATACCATAACAGAGTTGAGGCCTCGGCGGGCTTCAAGCATAATTATGCTGCAGTGCTTACTACCCTTTAGTTCTTGATGTGCTCTTCCAATCCAGACCCTGGAAGGACAGAGGTTGCTGGGGGAGACCTTTCCACACAGCAACAGAATATGGCAAAGAGACTTAACCTTTACAGAAGTAAAATTTCTTGGGCCAGGCACAGTGGCTCATGCCTGTAATCCCAGAACTTTGGGAGGCTGAGATGGGTGGATTACTTGAGCCCAGGAGTTTGAGACCAGCCTGGGCACCACGGCAAGACCCAGTCTACACAAAAAAAATACTAAAATTAGCCGGGCATGGTGGCATGTGCCTGTAGTCCCCAGAGGCAGGAGGATTGCTTGAGCCCAGTTGGGGGGTGCAGGTGAGGAGGCTGCGGTGAAGCCTGATGGTGCCACTTTAGCCTAGGTGACAGAGTAAGACCCTGTCTCAAAAAAAAAAAACAAACAAAAAGAAGAAGAAGAAGAAGTAAAACTTCTTAAATGTTACACCAGGTGATATTTATCTGGAGGGCTAGACCTTTAACTTGCCCAGGTTCACAGAACTAGTATATTGCAGACAGGATTGAACTCCAGAAGTCAAACTTCAGAGCCAAAGCTCTTAACCACTGCACAGTACTGCCAGTGCCAGGCAGATTGCCACAGATAGGAGGGAATCTGAGGAAAGTTGGGAGAAAAAGCACATCTATGCATGAGGAGAGAAGCAGTGCACTTGAGCGTGTGTACTGAACTTTTAGTGAACTGCGGATTGGCAAAACTCCAGGAAGGCAGGTAACAAAGAGATAGCCTTTTTCCCAGGTGGACATTTAGACGTGTAAGTCAAACGTCCGGGTTTTTTAAATGTGCTAAAAATTCCGGCCCTTTGTGTACTAAATACCAGCAAAACTTGTCTGACTTCAAGTTATCTTAAATATGTCTCAATTTTGATGCTTAAATACATTAATAGAAAATAGAGTCTTAAGTAAATATTAGAATTTTTAGTGACATCAAAACTGAGTTTAAGCATTATTTTAAGGCGCTAGCAAACGTTCACAGTTAGGCGGCAACCTACTTTGTTTGCTAAAACAAGGCACTGTCAGTAAATGTATTGTTCCTACTTCAGCCCCCATCATAGAGCTGGAATACGGTGAGGATGGGGGCTTTTGTCTCAAGCTCAAGTGCCAAACTGGAATTTAAAAAAACCTCTGGTTCCATTATGTTAATACTCCCTTGCAGATTTCATAAACCACACCTGAAAACAAACAGGTCAAATCGTGGTTAAGCAGCTTTCGACGTAGAAGCCTGAGTTTAATTCGGTTTTACATTTTTAAAGTATTTTAGGTTTACCTAGTGCATTTAAGGAGCACTGGGCCCAGGTCCCAGAGAGATTAGTAAACAGAAATTAATTTTAAAGACTTTTCATGGGGAAAATAAAATGCTTTTAACTTGGACCATATTGTTCATACCAATCACAAATACTGAGGAGAGGAAAACGTGGCACTGATATCTCTGACAGTCTTGCTTTAAAATCTCTAGAAGGTGGGGCACAGGACCAAGAGATGTGCAGGAATATCACTTTATTATATGTCCTGTCTAAAACTACATTGAATTGGGTTTCAACAGTGCATTCTACGATAAGGCAGTGGAACATTCGAAAAACACTGTGGTGAGATGGAGGGAGACACAAAATTCGTTGTTTAATGTCAATTATGTTATTTACCCTTATTCATTGCTAACATCCAAATTCACATCCCAGACCTCACACCTGAACTCTCAATTTTTGTATTCAAATACCTGTTTTACATCCCTACATGGATGCCTGGCAGATGTCTCAAGCATAGCACACTCAAACTCCTTATCTTCTCCATAAAACCTTTTCCTTCCCTCAATCCTTTCCATCTCAGCTAATGACAACTTCATATTTTCAATTGTTCAGGTCAGACCGGGATCATCCTTGACCCTTTCTCTCATACCCCGTATCTTTCTCTTTTTTGAGATAGGGTCTCCATCTGTTACCCACGCTAGAGTACAGTAGCATGATTATGGCTCACTGAAGCCTCAACCTGCTAGGCTCAAGGAATCCTCCCCCACCTCAGCCTCCCAAGCAACTGGGATTATAGGCACCAGTTGCCACACCCAGCTAATTTTGTGAGTTTTGTATTTTTTGTAGAGGCAGTGTTTCGCAGGCAGGTCTTGAACTCTTGGCCTCAAGCAGCCCTCACACCTTGGCCTCCCAAAGTGCTGGGATTACAGATGTGAGCCACTGTGTCCAGCCCCTGTATCTTTACACCAAATTCTATTGGCCTATATTCAAAATATATCCAGAATCTAATCACTTCTCACCATCTCTACTACCTACTATCCTGGTTCAAGGCACCATCATCTCTCACCTGAATTATTTTAATAGTTTCTTAAGTGGTTTTCAGTTTAAGTGGTTTTCTGTTTCTGCCTGCATCCCCTCTCTTGCCACCCACATGTATTCTCAGCCTGATTAATTCTTCAAAAACCGTGTTGTACAACAGAAATACAATGTGAGCCACATATGTAATTTTTTAAATTTTTTGAGACAGGGTCTCATTCTGTCACCCAGGCTGGAGTACAGTTGCACGACCATAGCTCACTATAACCTCAAACTCCTGGGTTCAACTGATCCTCCCAAGTAGCTGGGACTACAGATGTGAGCCACCATGCCTCATTTTTTTCTAAATGTTTAGTAGAGATGGGATCTTACTATGTTGCTCAGGCTGTTTGTATGTAAATTTAAAATTTCCAGAAATCACTTTTTGTTTTTTTAAGAAAGAATTTTGGTCTGTCCCCCAGACTGGAGTACAGTGGCACAATCTCAGCTCAGCGCAACCTTCGTCTCCTGGGTACAAGTGTTTCTCATGCCTCAGCCGCCCTAGCTGGGGTTTATAGGCATACACCACCACACCTGGCTAATTTTTGTATTTTTAGCAGAGATGGGGTTTCACCATGTTGGCCGGGCTGGTCTCAAAGTCCTGTCCTCAAGGGATCCACCCACCTCAGCCTCCCAAAATGCTGGGATTACAGGCATGAGCCACCTGTGCCACGCCCAGAAATCACATTTTAAAAACCCAAAAAAATAGATGAAATTAATTGTAATAATATATTTAATTTATACAATCTAGACACCCCTTTTCAGAATCTCCGTCTTCATCTCCCACTCTTCTGCTCCCTTACTCTAGGCACGCTCCTCTTTCAGGGCCTTTGCACATGGCTGTTCCCTTCACCTGGAATGCGCTTTCCCCAGAATAAGCATGATTCACTCTCTCAACTCGTTCAGGTCTTTGCTCAAATGTCAACTGCTCAATTAGGCTTTTCCTGACCTCTTTATTTAAAATTCCTATACCCCCATGCCCTAAAGTTCCCCATTTCCCTTTCCTGCTTTATTTTCTTAGCTCTTTTCACCATCTAACATAAACATACATTTATTTGATTATTATGTCTCCTCGCACTAAAACATAAAGTTTATTAGGGCAGGAATTTTGGTCTATTTTATTCACTGTGATATTCTCAGCACCTAGAAAAGTGCCTAGTACATAGTAGGAACTTAAAAAATATTTGATGAATAAATTAATGAATGACTAAAAGTAAACACTGCTTTTAACAATAAGCACAAGCTATAACATCAGACGGCAGAGGAAAGAGGAAAGGATGTCGTGATGACCATTTCCTTTCCTACTCTATCTAGAGAGGAGAAATGACCAAGGGGAGATCAACTGTGCCTTTTCTTGGAAGCAGTGGACAGGAGTCCTAGATATAAAACCTAGCCCTGAGCTTTGAAGACAAGTTTAAGAAGGCTTTTTATACAAGTTAAATCAATTAAAATAAGGTTTTATCCAATATTAAGAGTTAGAAAAAAATGTAAAAACCATCCCCTGAATTAAAAGACTGCTTATGACTGAGATGCTATACTAAGAAAAGCTCCTTTCAAGGTTTTGCCAGATTCCATGATGCACAGTGGAGCCATATACAAGTTTATATTGAATATTTTCATTAATTCAGTCAAAATCTTGGGGATATTGTTTTAACTAAGCAACAATTGATAACAAAAGGTAACCACTGGTATTTACATATGTTCATTCATTATGTAAATATTGTCTTTTGGTACTTGCATCCTGATTAAGCTCTATCTTTACAGTGAAGACTTAATTGAATGGAAACATGGAACTTTCTCTTTGACCTTAAACAGAGTGACAGGTTACATTGTTTTACCTGCCAACCCACTTGCCTGAGTATATAAGCCAGACTCACAGAGCTCCTTGAATTCACCTAACCAACATGGAGCCCCCTTTGTAATCTATTTCCTAAATATTTAGAATCTAATATCCTTTCTCCATCCTCATTACCCACAATCCTCTCTTGTTTGAATTACTGCACCTAACAGGCCTTCAACCTTTTCTTCTCCAATCTATTTTCCACATATCAGCTAGAGTAATTTGAATTTTTTTTTTTTTTTTTAGGCAAGATTTGGCTGTATTGCCTAGGCTGGAGTACAGTGATATGATCTTGGCTCACTGCAACCTCTGCCTCCCAGGCTCAAGTCACCATCCCACTTCAGCCTCCCAAGTAGCTGGAACTAGAGGCACATGCCACCATTCCCAGTGAATTTTTGTATTTCTGTAGAGATGGGTTTCACCATGTTGCCCAGGCTGGTCTCAAACTCATGAGCACAAGCGATCCGACTGCCTCGGCCTCCCAAAGTGCTGGGATTATAGGTGTGAACCATGGCACCCAGCTTTAGAGTAATTTTTTAAACAAAAGATCTTCTGTCTCCTTTGGTCAGGCCTCTTCAGTGGCTTCAGGCTTCAGGTAAAGTCTAAACATTTAATGTAGCTTACAAAGCACTGTATGATCTTACTATTGAAGCATGGTGATTATGGAGCAAGGAGCTAGGCTAAGTTTGACCTGGTTCTGCCATTTACTAGCTTTGTGACTTTGGGGAAATTACTTCTCTATGCCACAGTTTTCTCATCTATAAAATGGGGAAAATAATAGGAGCAATCTCACAGAGCTACTGGGAAGATGAAATGAATATAATATACATGAAGAGCATAATAAAGTTCCTCGCACCTAAGTTTTACTTAAGTATTAGCCATTTTTCCCCTACATCTCTTCCCTTTGACCCTGTGTTCCAATCATTCTGTATCAAGTAGGCCCTAAAACATTTCAGGAATCATGCTGCTTCCAGAACCTCCCACATCCTGCTAGTCTACTTAAAATGATTTCTCCCTCCTCTCTTCTTTCCACCCAACTCCTTCTCTCTTAGCTCAACGACCACTTGCTTTGGGAAGCCTTTCCAGGCCAGGCTAATTGCTCCTACTGTGGGTTTCTGTGACATCCAAGTAGGGCTGCCAGATGTCAGGATGCCCAGTTAAATTTGAATGTCAGATAAACAAATCATCTTTTAGTATAAGTATGTTCCCTGCAGTAAAATAACTAATGAATATTTTTTTCTTACAAATATGTCCCATGCAATATTTGGGACATACTCAATGCTAAACATTTGTTTTTTTGACATTTGAATTAACTCTGTGTCCTGTATTTTATCTGTCAACCCTAAATCCAGTAAATCCTCTATCAGTAATCCTTTACCACACAGTAATCATTTAAACAAGTGCAACAAGTGGCTCTTTGTTTCCCCCACAACTATGCAGCTCTGTGAGGGCAGGACCCGTGCAGTCTTACGGTTTTAGACCCAGCACCTGGCACAGCAGGCATTCCAGAAAACTGAGGAATACGTCCATCAAGCCAAAGCTCAGGCACTGCCTGTTGGGAGTTGACTCTAACTACAGGCAAACTCCCTGGGAGTGCAAAGCATTTTGAGCATGGTGCAAAGAGAGTCTCATCTCCACAGGTGGATCAAATGATGGTGCTTTTTTTCAGAATAGCTCCAGTGTGGCCGGGCGCAGTGGCTCACACCTGTAATTGCAGCATTTTGGGAGGCCAAGGCGGGCAGATCACCTGAGGTCAGGAGTTCAAGACCAGCCTGGCCAACATGGTGAAACCCCATCTCTACAAAAATACAAAAATTAGCCGGGGATGATGGCGGGTGCCTGTAATCCCAGCTACTCAGGAGGCTGAGGCAGGAGAATGGCGTGAACCCGGGAAGCGGAGCTTACAGTGAGCTGCGATCGTGCCACTGCACTCCATCCAGCCTGGGCGACAGAGCGAGACTCCGTCTCCAAAAAGAAAAAAAAAACACAGATGAGGAAACGGAGACTCAGAGAGAGGGGGAAATGTCTTGCCTAAGACAACCAATAAGAGAACCAGAGTTTTGCCCTCAGGAGTTGACTTCACTAATTAGATTTTCAGAAAAAGAAAAAATAGGCTGGGCATGGTGGCTCACACCTGTAATCCCAGTACTTTTGGAGGCTGAGGCGGGCAGATCACGAGGTCAAGAAATCAAGACCACCCTGGCCAACATGGTGAAACTCGGTCTCTACTAAAAATACAAAAATTAGCTGGGCGTGGTAGTGCGCACCTGCTGTCCCAGCTACTCAGGGGGCTGAGGCAGGAGAATCACTTGAACCTGGGAGGCGGAGGTTGCAGTGAGCCATGATCTCCCCACTGCACTTCAGCCTGGCAACAGAGCGAGACTCTTTCCGTCTTAAAGAAAAAAACAGATGGCCGGGCACGGTGGCTCACGCCTGTAATCCCAGCACTTTGGGAGGCCACGGCAGGAGGATCACCTGAGGTTGGGAGTTCAAGAGCAGCCTAACATAGAAAAACCCCCGTCTCTACTAAAAATACAAAATTAGCCAGGCGTGGTGGCACATGCCTGTAATCCCAGCTACTAGAGAGGCTGAGGCAGGAGAATCGCTTGAAACCAGGAGGCAGAGGTTGTGGTGAGCAGAGATCGTGCCATTGCACTCCAGCCTGGGCAACAAGAGTGAAACTCTGTCTCAAAAAGAAAAAAAAAAAATAGATGAAAGCATAAAAAGAAAAAAAAAATAGATGAAAGCATAATTAGATTTTTAAAAGAAAAAAAAAAAGGAAAAAGGAGTTGACTTCCTGCTCTTTTTCACTTTACCACACTGGCCACTTGGGTCAATATGAAAAAATCAGAATTCCTGGATTCTTCCTCCTCACCCAGAAAGCTTCTCTAGGAATAAGTCTGATATCTGAGCCCCCTCCACAGGGTCAACTGCTCCTCCCATAATGTTCCCCAACAATAGTCTGAGAGGCGGTAAGGCCTGGTACTACTCCCAGTGTTTCTTAGCTCATCTCCCATGTTAGAGATGAGATTATTTATTTATTTACTTATTTTATTTATTTTTCTTTTGTGACAAGAGTCTTGCTGTGTTGCCCAGACTGGAGTGCAGTGGCATGATCTTGGCTCACTATAACCTCCACCTCCCAGGTTTAAGCGATTCTCGTGCCTCAGCTTCCCAAGTAGCTGGGATTACAGGTGTGTGCTATCACCTCCAGCTAATTTTTGTATTTTTAGTAGAGATGGGGTTTCACCATGTTGGCCAGGCTGGTCTCGAACTCCTGACCTCATGTGATCCACCTGCCCTGGCCTCCTAAAGTGTTGGGATTACAGTCGTGAGCCACCACACCCAGCCCAGATGACATTATTTAGGGCAGAAGAATAGAGAGCTTGCTCAGAGTTACGAGGAAATAGGAGCAACAGTGGTCAGAACCCAAAATCCATTCCTTTTCTTTCACCTGCATCTCTAGGAGACACCTTCCCACCATCTACTAAATTTTCATAGACAAACTTGCACTTTGGGTAGGCACATTTGTCAGCTTTCTTCTGTAATGAGGTTAGGTGGCTGAACCTGCTCTTGGTTTGGCACCCAGTAGCCTCGCCTTTTAGAGGGCCTCTGGAAAACACTGGGGCTGAGGGCACCTAGGCTTTCTGCCGTTGCTAAGTGCCTGTGAGGTTGATTATAGGTTACTTGTGCTCCTGGAGCCCCTTCTCCTATAGGGTCAGAGACCCTCAGGAAGATTCAGTCAGGCCAGAGAGGGGCTCCAGCTTCTACCGGGACAGGAGTCTGTGGACAAAACCCGAGGCGCCTTGAGGAAACTGCCACGCCCGGTCGGGCTGGGCGTCCCCATTCCAGCTTTAATTTCCCTGAGTTTATCACCCTGAAGGAGCAGACGCAGGAAGCAGGGAAAAACCAAGAAAGGACTGGGCTGCTGGCGGGGTAGAAGGCCAGAAGCTAATGACCTAAAACGGAACAGGCTGTGAGCAATTCGATCAAACTCGAAATGCAACTTTCCAACGTTCTTAAACCGTTGCAGCCCCAGCTTACTTGGCTTGGGGTGAAAAGTGTGGGAGAAAGTCTTCACGGCCTGCAGACTTGCTTGCCGACTGAAGTTCATCCGGCAGTTTTCCGTTTTGTTTTGAGCGCGAACGCCGTGGCTGGCTGGTGGAGCTCCAATCTATTCCGCAGCACAGACTGCCCTGCTGAGGCTCTGCTCCCCGAGGCCGGCGGAAGGAAGGGCACTGGCTACTACGGTAGCCACCGAAACAAAATCCACAAACGCAACTGAATTAACACTATTGCTTGTTTGGGTCACTGAAGAAAACTTTTCCTGTGTTGACAGAACTCTAGCCAGACTTTCGTTTGGAACTCAGGATCAGACCTTTACAAAATTACCGACCTGGGTTAGAGGTGCCCGCACGTGTCGAGACCATCTGGCCAAGGACAGGGAGATGCCACCTGGGAGAATCTTTTATCCGGCGCAGCGGAGCTACTTGGCCCGGCCCGCCGCAGCCCCACTCCCACTCAGCGTGCGGGCCTCCAGCAGCGACCCGAGTTCCGGTTGCCCGGGTAACGCGGGACGCAGGCGCGAAAGGCTGATGCCCGGCGCGCGCTGCAGCTCCCCCTCCCACTGGCGCGCCGCGGAGGCGACGCGCTGCCTGCGCCCTGAAGCGAGCGAGTGGTTCTCCAGCCGGAAAATCGCGGCTCCGGTGCCGCTCTGGGCTCAGCCAGTGAGAGGCCGGGGGTGTGGTAGGCAGAAGGAGCCGGCCGGGTACTTAGGGCCGCGCCAACCTCTGAGCCCGGCCTCCTTCACACTTTCGCGGGCGCGTCTGCTGCCCGCCGCAGCCGGGGCGTTGAAAGTAGTAAAGCGGCCACCCGGCCGCATCATGGTGACCCCCTGTCCCACCAGCCCCTCAAGCCCCGCCGCCCGGGCGGGGAGGCGGGACAACGACCAGAACCTCCGCGCCCCCGTGAAGAAGAGCAGGCGTCCGCGCCTCCAGAGGAAGCAGCCGCTGCAGCCCCTGGACCCGTGCCCGCTCCCGGGAGACTCCGGCATTTGCGACCTGTTCGAGTCCCCCAGCTCCGGCTCAGACGGCACAGACAGCCCCTCTGCGGCGCGGGGCGGTAGCCCCCTGCCTGGCCCGGCCCAGCCTTTGGCGCAGCTAGATCTACAGACCTTCCGCGACTACGGCCAGAGCTGCTACGCCTTCCGCAAGGCGCAGGAGAGCCACTTCCACCCGCGGGAGGCGCTGGCGCGGCAGCCACAAGTGAGGTGCTGGTAGAGCCAGCTCCCCGCCGCCGCTCTTCCTCTCCTCCCAGGCTGTCTCCTCTCCTGCCGGGTCGGCCCTCCGAGCGCCTGGGCCCGCGACAGCCCAGCTCCCGCCCCCAGTTGAAGCAGAAAGGGCCGTGGAGGGGCGGGTCACCGGCCTCATTTTCCAGATAGAAGGGGGGCGTAGACGGCTTGAGGGACTTGCCCCAAGTCCCAAGCTGGCTAATGGGGCAAGGTAGAGAGCAATTCGTTTCTAGGTTGAGTCCGGACTCCTACCGAACTCAGGCAAGTTATTTAACACCCCTGAGCTTCTTTTTTCATCTGCAAAATGGAACCCCTCCCCTTCCTTTGAATTGCTGAGCGCATTACGCGAAGTAATGTGTACGACGCTCTCTGGGCCAGGTCCCAATCCCGGTGTTCCGGCTCAGCACGGCCCACGCGTTTCCCAGTTTCCATTGCGTTTCTCTCTGAAATCTTATTGCCTCTCTCCGGGGAAGCTCCCCGATTCTTCTTGGCCCTTCCTTCCCTCCCACAGTCCCTCTCCACCCTAAGCCCAGCGGGCCGCCTCCCCTCTCCCTCCCGGCAGGTGACGGCGGAATCCCGCTGTAAGCTGCTCAGCTGGCTCATCCCGGTGCACCGCCAATTCGGCCTCTCCTTCGAGTCGCTGTGCCTGACGGTGAACACTCTGGACCGCTTCCTCACCACCACGCCGGTGGCTGCAGACTGCTTCCAGCTGCTCGGGGTCACCTCCTTGCTCATCGCTTGCAAACAGGTACCTGGGGCATCAAACAGGTACACGCGGCATCTGGGGACGCAGCCAAACTCCCCGCCACTCCCTGGCCGCCCGTCTTTCTAGCTCGCAAGATTCAGTGCTGGGTTCCCAGAACTCATTTTGTCAGATATTTGCATATGTATATATCCCTTAGCCTTAACAATTCCTCCACAAACGAACAATCCTGTCACTCAGCCCCCAAAGAAATAGCCTAAAAGACTAATAGCTGTAATCTGTCCCAAACAGCTCTTTTGTCACCTCTAGTCTAGTCTCTGAAAAAGCCTTCAAAATTTCCCAAGCTTTTTTTTTAGTTGGACAGTAGTTAGATCAACTGCGCTGGAAGTACGCCCCAGGTCACTTATGTGGAAGCAATGGAGAGGCAGAGCCCCGGCTGTCTCTCTGGAAGGGATAGGGAAAGTCCCGGGCTTCATACTGGGGTGGGCCTCGGGCCTGGGAAGCCGCAAGGCGGGGTTGAGTGCGCCCTGTGTTGCAGGTGGAGGTGCACCCGCCGCGCGTGAAGCAGCTTCTGGCCCTGTGCTGCGGCGCCTTCTCCCGGCAGCAGCTCTGCAACCTCGAGTGCATCGTGCTGCACAAGCTGCACTTCAGACTGGGTGCGCCCACCATTAGCTTCTTCCTGGAGCATTTCACGCAGGCTCGCGTGGAGACGGGGCAGGCTGAGGTCTCCGAAGCTCTGGAAGCGCAAGCCCTGGCGCGGGGGGTGGCAGAGCTGAGTCTGGCCGACTATGCCTTCACCAGCTACTCCCCTTCCCTCCTGGCGATCTGCTGCCTGGCGCTGGCGGACCGCATGCTGCGGGTCCCGCGGCCCGTGGACTTGCGCCTGGGAGACCACCCGGAGGTGGTGCTGGAGGACTGCCTGGGCAAGTTGCAGCTGCTGGTGGCCATAAACAGTACTTCCTTGACTCACATGCTGCCCGTTCAGATCTGCGAGAAGTGCAGCCTGCCCCCGAGCTCGAAATAAAACAGACCCTTGGTTTCCTTTTAGTACCTGGCCCGGCTGCTGGACCTCTCCCATAGCCTCAGAAGAGTGCAGTATGGGTCCGCAGAGAAGGCTTCAGGACCTGCTTGGTCAACTGCAGGTTGTAAATAGTGTACGATAGTAGCATCTGGTATTTTATTTATTTTGCAGCGAGCACATGAGGGAGCTGAGTCTTTCCCCAATAAACAGTTGTGGTTTGTCTAAATCCTGCGAGTGTCTGTCTGCGGGGAGGGAAGGTGAATTCAGCTCAGGAATGGTGGTGGTTGACAACGTTTGCGGGATTTTCCCTTCCCTCTGGGTTCACTCTGTAATTGGGATCTCTGTGGAAACACCAGGTCAGGCGAGGTCCTAGATACTGAATTCCAGAGATTAGTGGAGTCAGGATCACCTGATGGCTTGGGTCCTGTGACCCTCGAAGAGAACCTCTATGCTGTCCAGAGGGTTGCACTTGCTGGTGAGGCAGATGTGGGGCTGGGAAGCTTTTGGGGACCACACAGGCACACTAGCAGAGGTGGGGGAAAGCAAGCAATATCCAGGCATGGAGAATCCCGTGTTCAACTGGAGATATGTTGGAAACCAAGGATTTGACTGTGGTCATGGCCATTGCAGGTCGAGCCCATTTACCCTGCAATCACATGGTCCAGCTGTTCATGCTGCTACATGTGAGCCCAAAGTAACCGGCATAATAGTCATAATGGCTATATTGAGCATTAACTATGTAGTAGGTACTGTGTTCAGCATTTGTTATTTCATTCTTCCAGCAACTCTGTGGAGCAGAGTCTATTATCCCATTTTTCAGAGGAGGACACTGGAGCGCAGAACCTAAATTAAACAACAGTGGAGTAGCCAGGATCTGAGTCTAGGGTCCCACTCTTAGCCACACTGCTAAATGTCCCCCACTGACAGGTTTCCGGTAATTCTCAAAACACCCTCTTTCTGAGATAGGTGGCAGATAGTTATTTACTCAGTGTACCCCATTCACTAGGGACTGTAGAGAACACATCTGGAGAGCCAGCACAGTCTGTACCACAGTCACGTTACAGGAATCGTCTTACAGATGTGAGAAAACCGAATTGAGAAATGAGACAGAGGCTTGCTGGAGTTTTGACTCCACTTGTCATATTGCCTTCAGTCTCACTGTCATGAATCTGATGCAGGCACTGAATCTCAGCTTTGTCACCTCTAGCAAATTTCATATCCTCTCTGAGCTGTACAATTGATATTGAGGTTGTTGTAAGTCTAAATGAGATTGAGAAGCTTAAATGAGATTAAGTTTACTTGTTATAAGGTAGTATAGTGATTCACTAAGTGGGCTCTGTATCCAATTTGCCAGGTGACCTTAAGCAAGTCACATATCTATGCCTATGTCTCATCTATAAAAATGGGAATATCAATAGAGCCTATTTAGTAGGGTGGAAGTATAGCTCTAATGAGATGGTCCATACTGATCGCCCAGCACAGGTCCCCCAGCACATAGAAAGCCCTTGAGAAATAAAGGCTAGTGGTAACATGCACAGTGATGGGAGGAGAGGAGTTCTGCAGAAAAACTTGGAGCAAAGAAACAGCAAATATGGGAAAATAACATTTGGGTGGGGTTGAACATATGGTTGTTCATTGTACTGTTCTTTCAAATTTTCTATATGGTTGAAAAAAGTGATAATTTTTTGGGGGAAAATCTGTCATGTTCCCCTGCACCTAGAATAAATCAAAATGTATGACAAACACAAATAAAAAGCAAACTCAAAACAAATTTAGAGAAACTTCTTTGCACTTCTCTCAAAGTGTGTCTTCCAGGCATTCTCAGAGCCAGGGGTGCCTTACTCTCCGTCCCTTGAATGCCTCTTCTGACATATTGCTATGCTAAACTCTCTAGGAACTTTCTCCTTCTTAGCTGTGGAAGAAGGAAGTGGTGATCGCCAAGCTATTTGTGTAAAAGCTGCTCTGTGATAGTGAAAAAGGAGGAGGAAGATCATATCACCTGTTTCAAATCACAAATTATTAGGGCCCTCTGCTTGGTTGTGAGGGGTTGTGGTCTGGCTCCCAGGCAAAAGAGTGACTTTGAGGGGAGTTGTCTTCACCAGTATCTGCTCCATTAATCAGCCAAGATTGCTATGAGTTACTGGTTCCAGAATCATCCAGCCTAGGAGTCATATTATCATGCTATTCCAGTTCCTGTTAAAACATAATGTGCAATGCCCATATTTTTGTCTACTCCAACTTAGAACTCATTGACGAATATTTGGAAAATGGGCCTATCCTGGAAATTTTGTGATAATCTGCATGTGTAGAGATCTTCCCAAAACTCAGCTAAGAGCTTCCCTACTCATTTTAAATGCTGGAAAGTGGGCGAGGATGGGGATGGAGATGGACTGGCTGGTGGTTGTGCTACTCAGGAACCAGAGGAAACAGGAGACAGGGCTAGGAACAAGTTGTGGGAAGCTGGAAATACAGCTGAAACGCCTTTTTAAAAAATCGCTAATTTACCCATACTAAGCACCAGTCACTTTACACAAATAATCTCACTCATCTTCACAGCAACTCTATTGAGGCCAGTGTAACTTTTTTTTCCTAAAGACCTAGGGCTCATGGACCTGGTTCCTCAGGCACTCTGACCCTAAAGCCAGAGCTCCTCACCATCAGCCATACCACACCAACTCTAGCTGGCTGGCCTCACCTCAATTCAGTTTCTGCACCTACTTGTGGTCAGAGGGTCTCTCAGTCTATTCCAGCTCTACCATTGGATTACCTTCCACCGCTGTTAGGGCATCTTGTTTCCTGCTAGAGGCTCTTTAACTACTACTACTAGATATAAGGGGAAAACAAGGTGCCCAATATGGGGGGTACACAAAGATTCCAATTTCAGATGACTGTTCAAATTGGATGAATATGAGTGGTCCTGAGAAAGGTCCCTCGCCTAAGGATGCCCCTCCCTGGGAGATGCCTCCGACTCAGGAAAATGCCCATTCGTTGGAGAGGTGTCGGGTTGGGAATGGCAACTACAACAGCGAAGAGACCAGCCAAACGTTGCGATGGGCCGCTGAGGCCACTAGGAGAGGCAGGAACAGGGTTTTCGGGGATTCGGGACTGTCCACTGTGGCGTTTTCAGAAAGTGGAGGAGGGTTCGTAGTGTCACTTTTTCTTAACGGACGGTATTTTAAAGGCTGTGCTCACGCGCCACTGCCGAGAAGCGTGTGGGGCTTGGGGAACGGGGCGGGGCTCTTGGCCTCAGGCCAAAAGAGACCACGTGGAAATCCAGGAGTCAGGACCCAGGATAAGGTTCAGGTTTGAGGGAAGGGACTTCTGTAATAAGGGGGCTGTTCCGGGGCGTCCCTGCCGGTATTCTACATCCTTACTAAATCCCGAGGGGAGCGCAAAGGCCGGAGTCTAGCACTGGCGGGTGTCACTCCACGTTTATTTCGTGCGCCTTGTGGCTGGAGTGGGAAGAAAAGGAAATAAGAATCGTGAACTTTGCCGTTCCCGCTGTCCGTAAGCGGGAAGACCGTACCCAGGGCGAGGGAGACTGGCGCTCGCCCACCCCTCCTTCTCCCTCTCTTCGCCTGGCGCGGCCGGGAGGCGGCGGCGCCAACGCTAGCCG
>NW_012105620.1:984013-994644 GCF_000951045.1 Mandrillus leucophaeus
GCCGGGAGGGTGCGGCGCGCGCGGCTCGGAGGAGCTTCTCTTCCCCGGGTTCTGACGTCCTAGCGGCGAACCTGGCGGAGAGGCTCAAGGTCCGCCCGGCGCGTGTCCCCGGGTCTCCCCGCACAGCCCTCACCACCATAGACCTGCAGGACCTCGCTGACTGCTCTTCGCTACTCGGGTCCGACGCGCCGCCTGGTGGTGACCTGGCCGCCTCGCAGGTACCTCCCCTTCTCGTGGAGCCTCCTGGTTTCACCAAGCCCAAACCCCCCTCGGGGTGGTGGTTTTAATTCCCCAAAAGCTCCACTCGGGTCAGGAGCGCAGGCACATTCAGCTGGTGAGGGGAAGCATCGGGCAGGTACCTGAGCCTCCCAGATCAGAACTTCTACTTCCATCCTAGTATGTTATGAAGGCCACATATCCACTGGAGCTGATTTGACCAACTTGGTACAGTCGGGCTCACCTGGAGGCCTCCCCTCCCATTCTCCTCCCTATCTACTCATTGGAGCTGTGACAAGATTGCGCACAGAGAGACCAGGCGGGTGGGTGGGAGCAAAGTTGCGCACTGGGCACCTGTTGCATGTCCTATCAGTTCTCCCAACACCCCCTTCCTGCCCATTTTCATTCCGTGGGTATCTAAGAAGAGTGGAGGTTGATGGATAGCTTCTCTATCAAAGACTGGAAAAGAGCAAGAGAATTTGCAGTTGGAAGAAGCAGGAAGGACAAAGGACTCTGGAAGTAATCTTGCAGAAAATGTTCCTCTCTGCAGAGATGGTCCTTCAGCAATTGGGCACTTTTTCAAAGTCCTGTTCCGCCCTTCAAAAAGCTCTAGTCACTTGCCATGATGGGGCAAAAAGGCACTTGACTTTTTTCTTTCCCCCCAAACCTGTCTTCTCACTCCCATCCCACTTCCACACTTGCTGGTGCTGACGCTTCCCAGGCAGAGAAGGGAGTCTCCCAGAGTGGTGTCTGGGAGGCCAGAAGCCTGGCTCATGGGTAGGACATGAAGTGCCCAGATGGACAGGAGGTCTTAAACAGATGCAACCCCCAGGAAAAGTGCCAGTTCCAGCTTCTTGGCAATAGGTCTGGGGTCTGCAGACAGGCCCAGTACAGAACTCTACAAAGACCTGACCACTTCCCAGAACTGGGAGTGGTGGTGGAGCAAAACTTCTCAGCCCTCCTCCAAGAGCCTCCTAGAACCTTGGGATAGGGCCTAGAGAGACTCAGTTTAGGTGGCCGCTGAGAGCAGAGATTGTTAAGGCAAGAGTTGGGAGTGGGCATTGCACTGTAGAGGGCATTTAATTGTTCTTTTTAGATCTGGATGATCAAATAAGGAAAGATAATGCCTGAGCATCTTCCAACTGACCCAGAGGCCTAGGTCACTCCCTTACCCCAACATGTTTATTGTGCAAGTAAGAAAGCCCAAGCAGCTCTCGTTGAATGTTTGTCTAAGTATACAGATTTTAAATTTGGCATCATGCTCTTTGTTAGTAATTTTTTTCTTGCTTTCGTAGTTGGAGAAATGCCAGATTTATCTAATTGGGGAGGTAGAATTCAAAGTTTCATTTTGTTTATTTTCTTTTTCTTTTTTTGAGACAAGATCTCACTCTGTCACCCAGGCTGGAGTGCAGTGACATGATCATGGCTCAGTGTAACCTGGACCTCCCAGGCTCAGGCGATCCTCCCACCTCAGCTTCCCAAGTAGCCAGGACTACAAGTGCACACCACCAGAGCCAGCTAGTTTTTGGTTTGTTTGTTTGTACTTTTTGTACAGATGGGGATTTGCCATGTCACCCAAGCTGGTCTTGAACTCCTGTGCTCAAGCAATCTGCCTGCCTCAGCCTCCCAAAGTGCTGAGATTACAGGCGTGAGCCACTATGCCCAGCCTCGAAGTTTCAAGGACAGAGCTCACATCAGATGGACCAAAAAATCCAGGATTTTTCCTGGGAAAGACAGAGCTGGTTCAGAGGAAAGAGGCCCCTAAGGGAGGAACACTTGGGGAGAACCGGACACTCAGATCACATTTCCCCATTCCTTTCCTGCCGGGGGAGGTGGACAGAGAGAGGAAGTGCTCTAGAAATGTTTGAGGTTCAGAATGGGCCAAAACCTGGATTGGTATAACAGGTAGCATTTCCAGGGCCCCAATTCCTGAGTTGGCTTCCAGTCTTCTCATGAGACTTTTCTCAAATCCCTACTGAGGAGGAGACCTTCCAGTTCTTGAAGAATGAGCCCCTTCAACCAGGGCAGAACTCATGCTCCAGGACTTGTTTGGGGCCCTCAGTCCTTCCTTTCTCATCTCCTTTCCCTTATAGTCTCAGCGTCCAACTAGTGGCAGAGGTGCTAGAGGCCTCCCTGCTTAACGCTTTTCTCCCAAGGGAAAACTGATACTTGTACATTTTTTGAAGTTAGGGACAGAGTAAGTTCCTTTTCCCAGAAGTATTTGAACAGTAAAGAAGGGCTTTTGGGACAACCGTATGATGAGCACAAAGGAATGAATCAACAGTGCATTCAGTATAACAAGTCTTTCTGGTAGGCTATTGGATGCATCTTCTCACACCATGGCCCTTGAGACTCCTGTCCCCTTCCCAGTGCTGTCTTCATTGGAAGCCAGCTTTCCTAAAAAGAGAGAAAAGCTGAAGGAAATGAAGTATGGGGGCAGGAGGCCCCATTCCACTACTTCAGAGCTGGGTGACTGGATAACTCTCTGAGCTTCAGATTCTTCCTCAAAGAGGAATCAGTTCCCAGGCCCCGCCTGCTTCCCACACTGGTGTGAGGATGAACTGAGAGACTGTAAAAGCGTTTTTCATCAACTCTAAATGTCCATGAGTTAAGGGAACAAGAAAGCCCATGCCTCCAGCCCCTCACGCACCCTTTCCCCTCACACACCCAGACACCCTGCAGGAGGCCAGGAGAATATAGTTAAAGATGTTGGAGGTGCACCGGCTGTATGAGAAAAGTGTACTCCCAACTTTTTGGGAACTGAAAAGAGCAATGGAGGCCACACTGGCTGTGTGCGTAACAGAAGCATTTCCCATATGCCCCTGGCCCCTCGAATCACAGCTTACCTCCCGCTCGGTTGCAGGGGCGGGGCGGTTAGCTGAGGCCGAACCTTGGCGGGAAACGCGGCTTCAAATTACTGCTCTGGAGGCCCCTACACGCTGTCGGGTCTTGGGTGGAAAGATCCTGTGTTCAAGACGTGCTCTCTGCTCCTACAGCGGCGGCTCGGTGGCCGGTCGCTGTTGAGTGGGAGTTGAAATTTCGCGGGCGCATGGGGAACCGCCGGGCCTCACGGAGGCAGCTGCTTAGCTGGTTGGAGGGTGGCGGGCTACTCAGCTGCCCGGAGTCGGCGCTGGGCGCCCGCACCGCGCCTGGAAGGACCCATGCCCGCTACACAGTCGCTCTGCAGGAGCCTCGAACTGCTGCCCCCTTCCCGGAGTCAGTGTCGCGCTCCTTGCGTACCTCTCCCCACCGTGGAGGTGCAAGCCTGCTGGGTTCCCTGTCTCGGATGGGGCTTGAATTTTCGGGTACCAGACTGAGCTGCCGACAGGAGTGCGCGCAGACCGCCGCCTAGCCCGGGAGGAGGTCTGTCGGTCTAGAAAGGGTTCCGGACCCGCCACAAAAAGTGTTTTATTTGGTGGGGATTTAGGGGTACAAGTGCAGTTGTGTTACATACATATATTGCATAGTGACTGCCAGATTTTTAATAGGGACGCCAATATTTATTGAAGGCTTTCTAACGCCAGACTCGTTAACTAGTGTACACGTCTTGTTTATTTCAGAACCATTCCCTCCAAGCGGAAGTGGACTTCGATCTGCAGGATTTCAGAGACACGGTGGATGATCTCATTGCAGGCAAGTGCAGTCTCCTGGCAGTTAAGTAACAGCGGGGGTGTCTCCCAGTCCCAAATCAGACTAGTTCACATTTCGTGGTCGCCAAGGTGGTAAACCCAGCCAACTGTCAGCGACTCTCCAGCAACTCATCAAAAAGTCAGGCTTTTCCATATTTAGGACATTTCTCTCCCCCAGTTGAGAAGTCGAACCGCTGGATCTACATAGCGCTTTATCTGGGATCGGTGTGAGTTCTGGGAGAGGGAGCCCTATCCTGTAGTGTGGCAGGGGAGGTTGAGTGACGAGTGTGCAGGGGATCGAAGGCCTGTGTGTGCAGGCCCAGGGAAGTTTTCTTGATTGAATTCAGGTAAACTTAACAGGCATATGATGGATACCTACTGTGTATGTACAGGCCATCAGGAAGGGCCTCATAATCAGGCGTTTAGGAGTAAGGGGTACTTAATTTAATAAAAAAAAATCTCTACATAAACCCTACACCCAGAGTGGTATTTTGCTCCTGTAACTAGCTGGGCATGAGTTTGAGGCTGCAAATCCAGCTCCTGCTCTTTTCCAGACTCATCCTCTATGATGTCGCCTACCCTGGCCAGCAGAGACTTCCCCTTCTCTCCTTGCGACATGTCGCCATTCGGGCCCTGCCTCTCCCCGCCACTGGACCCACGGGCTCTGCAGTCACCACCGCTGCGCCCTCCAGACGTGCCCCCGCCTGAGCAGTACTGGAAGGAGGTGGCGGACCAGAACCAGAGAGCGCTGGGAGACGCGCTCGTTGAAAATAATCAAGTAGGGACACTGCCCTGGCGACCAGGAATCCTGCGGCAGGGACAGGATATAGAGGGTGGAAGTGGGGTTTGCAAGGGCAAGGATGAGGTCCTGTGAGTCGGAATCAGTGGACTGACTGGTGGTTCACGTAGCTGCCATTGCTCCGGTGGCTCCACCTGTTTCCAAATTCACTAAGTGGGAATAATTCTACCCCACTCGATTTTTATTTTATTTTTAATTAATATTTATTTATTCATTTAATTTTGAGACAGAGTCTCACTCGGTCACCCAGGCTGGAGCTCAGTGGCTCAATCTTAGCTCATTACAACCTCCGCCTCCCAGGCTCAAGCGATTCTCGTGCCTCAGCCTCCCAAGTAGCTGGATTACAGGCGCGTGCCCCCCACACTTGGCTAATTTTTGTATTTTTAATAGAGACGGGGTTTCACCATGTTGGCCACGCTTGTCTTGAACTCCTGACCTCAGGTGATCCATCCGCCTCAACCTCCCAAAGTGCTGAGATTATGGGCGTGAGTCACTGCACCTGGCCATTTTATTTGTTTTTAAAAATTGTTTTATTTGGAGGGATTTAGGGGTACAAGGCAGTTGTGTTGCATACATGTATTGCACAGTGCCTGCCAGATTTTTAATAGGGATGCCAATATTTATTGAAGGCTTTTTCTATGTGCCTGGCCCTGGACTTAACAATTTATACTTCTTCTTCCCACTTAATGCTCACAATCATTGAACTAGATACTCTTACTAGCCCCGTTTTACAAGGATATCGAGACGTAGGATTGTTGAACCTCAGTAACAGAACCTAGATCTGCCTGTTGCCCAAGTCAGTACTCTTTATCAGCACGCTACACTGAGGATTAATGGAGATAAATTTTGTCCAAGTGCTTTGTTTTAAAACAAATAACAAATGATGATTATTCTCACTAGCGTAAATGCCCGTGCGTCCCCAGTTTCCGATGAGACTTGAGGATCTGGGTATCTGGGTTTGATTCATGCCAGATATGCAGACGCGACCCAGCACAGTGCCTACCCCTGAATGTTTGGGTCTCATCCTGCAGCTGCACGTGACGCTGACCCAGAAACAGGAGGAGATCGCCTCGCTCAAGGAGCGGAACGTGCAGCTGAAGGAACTTGCCAGCCGAACCCGGCACCTGGCCTCGGTGCTGGATGTAAGTGGGGCGCGGGCGTGTGGGAACTGCAGCACGTCGGAACTGAACTGTTCAGTGCATCCCCGCCCCCAACCCTGCGCCCAGCATTGGGACCCGGTGGGGGCCCCGGAGAGGAGAGGACCAATGGGTGCGTGGTGCGTAGCGTGCCCAGGTCACCTTTTGCACGCACCGAACCCGGGGGGTCCGGCAGGCCCCAGGGCGGCGCTCTTCCCCGTCTTTCGTAGAAGCTGATGATCACACAGTCCAGGGATTGTGGGGCAGCGGCCGAGCCCTTCCTGCTCAAGGCAAAGGCCAAAAGGAGCCTGGAGGAGTTGGTCAGCGCTGCGGGGCAGGATTGCGCGGAAGTGGACGCCATCCTGAGGGAGATTTCCGAGCGCTGCGATGAAGCCCTGCAGAGCCGCGATCACAAGCGGCCCCGACTGCAGCCAGAGCCCGCCAACACAGACACCAGGCCCGGGAACCTGCACGGCACCTTCCGGGGGCTGCACACCGACTGCAGCACGAGAGCGTTGAACCTGAGCCACAGTGAACTGGAGGAGGGCGGCTCCTTCAGCACCCCCATCCGCAGCCACAGCACCATCCGAACCCTCGCCTTCCCCCAGGGCAATGCCTTCACCATCAGAACAGCCAATGGGGGTTACAAGTTCCGCTGGGTCCCCAGTTGAGCTGTGATGTGGTCCCCCAAAACACTGCCCTGTATTTCCACTGAAGTGCCTGGAGGCTTCCCAGAACTTTCCCTGCAGAGTGAATGCCACCCTGAAACATTTTTTTCAGGAACATAAGCGTCTTGATACCGATGCACTGTAAATGTCTGCTACAAAACATTGTATAGCCCTTCCCCTTGTCACAGTGAAACTCTGTATATATGTGTATGTCACATATGTCACAGCCAATTTTAAAAGTATTTATTTTTAGCAGCTTTGAATTATGTATTTTTAGAGCAGGGAGGGATTTAGAAACCATAGCTACTTTTATAATTATATAATGCCCTAATATTATAAGAAGGAAAAGAAGGCTCTAACAGGTTAAGTAATTTCCTGCAATGGGAAACACTGGAACCTTTCAATCACTTTCACTAGTCATTTAAGGACTCTAGGCCCAGAAGCCTGGTTTCTGGGTGAATGTTTTTATACATCACTCAACTTCCCTCAGTCCTGAAAGGACACCTAATTTTGTTACTATTGAAAACTTTTATTTTGGTGGCCAGAATACGAAATCGGGAGAGGTAACCTAAACAGTTGTCTTAGGAAAAGGCAGATTCTGAGAGGCAATGGGTTATCAACAAAATAGGTGCTAAGCACATTTGTTTATAATGATCATTCATATAATTTAGAAGATTTATGGTAAAGGTTTACATTAATTTTCCATACAGTTCTATTTGTGCAAATAGAATAACCACCTAAAAAGCAAACAGTGTTAATGAGAAATATACATTGTTTTAAGAAAATGGCATATACCACATGAAAAAGGGTGTTCCCATTTTTTTTTTTGTCAGAAATCAAGTGTGGAAATCTTGATCAAGGTAAAACTACCTATTTAAACTGCACAGATAAAACGGGTGCACAGTCATATTTTACATTTCTTGGCTTGATTTATATAACTTGTAAGAAAAACTTAACTATAAAAAGTCAGTGTGCCTTCACTTTGACTTGACTTCTATTCCCTTTTGTCTGGGGTTCTTTTTTCTACTCATTTCTGAAATTATGTGAGTGGCATACGTCAAGTAGTGATTTGTCCTGACCTTCACAGTTCTTAACACGAGGGCTACTTCTTGCACTTGGGGGCCCAGCCTAGGTACGTTTCCGACTGTGTTACGCCACACTGCATTGCTGGTTCTGAGAGGAGATATCAGGTAACAGGTGATTTGGCAGTGTGGCAGAACCTGCCCTTCCAGTTTGTCATGTATGTACTGTTATCTGTATTTAAATAGCCATTTAGAAACCAAAAAAAAGTGATAAAATAGACCATATTTCCTCATATTTTATCTAACAAATGGACTCTTAAAAAGTACAGTGGATGGTCCAGAATTTTTTTCATCAGCTCATATATAAAGTTACCAGAGTTCGGGATAAGAAAAAACAAATCACTTCCTCCCACCCTCTTAACCTGTCCCCCAGAACAATCAGCTTGTCACGTCTTTTCCTCTCTCCTTAATGAGTATTCTTATAATGCTTTACCTACAATAACCAAAAAGTTTTAAATATATAGGATTTTTTTTTCTGTATGTCTTATGACTAGAGTTTTTAAAATTACCTTTCTTCCTGCCTTTAAGATTATATCCCTGTAATTGTTATGTTAGCCATTGGTAACTTGAACTGCTTAAGTATCTTTCACTTCTGAGGCAGGGGTTGAGGTGGGAGGGTGCAGGTGGGGGCATCATCTTGTGGACTAATGGCACAGATGACTAAATTAGTTAGCAGTAGTAGAGCTTACAAATTAGATTCATTTGTTTATTTAACAGATATTTATTGATTATTACTGAGAATCTTAGTAATACAGATACTAAGTAAACAGCAAAAGAACAAAACACAAAAATCTTGCCCTCATAGATCTTACTTCCTCCTGGGAAGACATTACTACCAAACAAATAAATATATACATGCTATGAAGAAGAGTAAGGATAGAGAATTCTGTGTGTCATAATAAGAAATACATACTTGGTCTTTGTCTCTGGTTCCTGGCTTGTGGCTTCTAAAATCCTTGGACTCTAACCAATGACGAGTGCAGTCTCACTGTGTTTCCCAGGCTGGTCTTGAACTCCTAGCCTCAAGTAGTCCTCCCTTCCCGTCTCAGCCTCCCAAGTGGCTGGGGTTATGGGCCTGAGCCACTACACAGCTAAGTGTCTTGTATGTGCTGATGAGATGGCTGGTGTCTGAGAGCCCCTAGAGAGCTTCAGGATGGGGGCTAGTCTTTAGAAAGACCAAGCAATGGCTGGGTGTGGTGGCTCATGCCTGTAATCTCAGTACTTTGGGAGGCCAAGGTGGGCAGATCACCTGAGGTCAGGAGTTCGAGACCAGCCTGGCCAACATGGAGAATCACTGTCTCCACTAAAAAGACAAAAATTAGCAAGACAAAAATTAGCTGGGCATGGTGGTGAGTTCCTGTAGTCCCAGCTACTCAGGAGGCTGAGGCAGGAGAATCACTGAGGCTACTTGGGAGGCTGAGGCAGGAGAATCACTTGAACCTGGGAGGCCGAGGTTGCGGTGAGCTGAGATCATGCCATTGCACACCAGCCACCTGAGTGACAGAGCAAGACTCCATCTAAAAAAAAAAAAAAAAAGTCATGAATAGAGGGTTGGAACTTTCAGCCTTTCAGCCCCTGCTTCTTGCCCCCACCTCTGGGCAGAGGAGAGGGGCTAGAGATTGAGTTACCCCAATGGCCAATGATTTATTTAATCAGTGTGAAACCTCCATAAAATCCCCTAAGTGATAAGGTTCAGAGAGCTTCCAAGTTGATAAAGATATCTAGGTGCTGGGAGGGTGGTGTGCCCAGAGAGGACATGGAAGCTGTGTCCCCCTCACCGTACTTTGCCCAGTGCATTTCTCCTATTTGGCTGTTTATGAGTTGTGTCCTTTATAATAAACAAGTAATAGTAAGAAAATGAGTTCCTGAGTTCTGTGAGCACTCTAGCAAATTATTAAATCCAAGGGGGTATTATGGGAACCCTAGACTTTGTAGCCAAGTCAGAAGTGTGGGCACGCTGGGCACCTGTCTGGCATCTGAAGTGAAGGAAGTTTTGTGGACTAAGCCCTTAAACCTGTGGAATCTGACACTAACTCTAGGTAGTGTTAGAATTGAATTGAATTACAGGATTCCCAGTTGTATCTGGAGAATTAGAGAACTCATTGTTGGTGTCAGAAAGTTGTGCATAAAAATAGGTCAGTGTGATAGTAGGTAGTCTTTGGGCCTATGTGGTCTACGCTAGTTCAGGAATATGTGATGTGTTAGCCTGAAATTAGCTCAATAATCACTTCATTTCCCATAGGACAGGTACAGTTCTAGTGTTGGGAAGACAACCAGGAACAAAAACCAAGTGCTTACCTCATGAAACATGCATTCTAGTGGGGGAAGACAGATACTAAACAGATAGATGATGTCTGATATTTAACACATTATAAAGAAAATAAAGCAAGGTATAGAGACAAGATGTGATAGGAGTTACTGTTTTAGCTAATGCAGAGTATTTCTAGAAGTTTCTATGAAAGTAAAATTAGTTTAAAAAAGGAGGTACAGACCGGGCGCGGTGGCTCACGCCTGTAATCCCAGTACTTTGGGAGGCCGAGGAGGGCGGATCACAAGGTCGCGAGATCAAGACCATCCTGGCTAACACGGTGAAACCCCGTCTCTACTAAAAAATACAAAAAAATTAGTCGGGCGTGGCGGCAGGCACCTGCCCAGCTACTCGGGAGGCTGAGGCAGGAGAATGGCGTGAACCTGGGAGGCGGAGCTTGCAGGGAGGCGGGGCTTGCAGTGAACCCAGGATTGTGCCACTGCCCTCCAGCCTGGGTGACAGAGCAAGACTCCGTCTCAAAAAGAAAAAAAAAAAAAGGAGGTACAGTGGCCGGGCACGGTGGCTCACACCTGTAATCCCACCACTTTGGGAGGCCGAGGCGGTGATCACCTGAGGGTCAGAAGTTCGAGACCAGCCTGGCCAACATGGTAAAACCCCGTCTCCACTAATAGTTCAAAAATTAGCTGGGCATGGTGGCGCATGCTAATAATCCCAGATGCTCCGGAGGCTGAGGCAAGAGAATCGCTTGAATCCAGGAAGCGGAGGTTGCAGTGAGCCGAGATTGCTCCATTGCACTCCAGCCTGGGCGACAAGAGTGAAACCCTGTCTCAAA
>NW_012105620.1:996529-1001230 GCF_000951045.1 Mandrillus leucophaeus
AGGAGGAGGAGAAGGAGGAGGAGAAGGAGGAGGAGAAGGAGGAGGAGAAGGAGGAGGAGAAGGAGGAGGAGAAGGAGGAGGAGAAGGAGGAGGAGGAGGAGAAGGAGAAGAAGAGGAAGAAGAGGAAGAAGAGGAAGAAGAAGGAAGAAGAGGAAGAGGAAGAGGAGGAAGAGGAAGAGGAAGAAAGAAGAAGAAGAAGAGGAAGAGGAGGAAGAAGAAGAAGGAGAAGGAGAAGGAGGAGAAGGAGAAAGAGAAGGAGGAGAAGGAGGAGAAGGAGAAGAAGGAGAAGAAGAGGAAGAAGAGGAAGAAGAGGAAGAAGAAGGAAGAGGAAGAGGAAGAAAGAAGAAGAAAGAAGAAGAGGAGGAGGAGGAAGAAGAAGAAGAGGAGGAGGAGGAGGAGGAAGAAGACTGTATACCTAACACTTTTGGTTGAAGAATTAGTTTACAATAATAACTAATGATACTTTTGTGCTGATGTTTTACCTAAATGAGAACTAAGACAGTAACATAATTGTTAATTAAAAGCTATTTGGAACAAAATGTAAGAAGCAGCATTTGGGGGATGCTGTAGGCCATATGATTGAATCTAACTTGTTAATCTTATTGTGTCCTCCTTGAAGTGCATGCTATGGACTGAAATCTGTGTATAAGTGATGATGTCTCAGCTTCAGCATAGAGCTTTATGGGATATGACAAAATTAGAGATGTGAAGGCATCTACCTGTGGAAACCACATGTAAACAGGTTTTCTCAAATACTTCTCTCTCCTCCTACCTCCCATGTTTTCCCTACTTCATCTCTGCATCTCACAGAAAGGAGCAACAGTACTCTGAAATTCTGTGCCAGAGAGTTGAGGTATGGATGGAAGCAATTGCATTTGCTTGAGTTTTAGAACAATAAGGGCTTTTTTTTCACACCTGTCTAATGGTAAACTGAGACACGAGTTGCTAACATTTGATTCAGCTGCTAATGATGCTGTCAGTGAACCAGCCTTCATCTTTCTGCTTTATCCCCTTACCTTGTTAGCCCTTTATCCTCATGCTTAACGGTTCATGATCACAAGATTAGTGCTGTGCCTTCAGACATCATGCCTGCATTCAAAGTAGGAAGAAAGAAGGGGAAAGGAGCTTTGAACACTATTTCTGTCAGGTTTTTTTGTTTGTTTTCTTTTGTTTGTTTGTTTTTTTGGTTTTTTTTTGAGACAGAGTCTTGCTCTGTCACCACGCTGGAGTGCAGCGGTGTGATCTCGGCTTACAGCAACCTCTGCCTCCCAGGTTCAAGCGATTCCCCAGCCTCAGCCTCCCGAGTAGCTGGGACTACTGGCGCACGCCACCACGCCCAGCTAATTTTTTGTATTTTAGTAGAGACAGGGTTTTGCCATATTGGCCAGGCTGGTCTCAAACTCCTGACCTCGTGATCCACCCACCTCAGCCTCCCAAAGTGCTGGGATTACAGGCGTGAGCCACTGCACCTGGCCTTCTGTCACTTTTATTAGGGAAGCAAAATGTTTTCCCAGGAAGCCCCTGGTGGAATCTCACTCCAGTCTCATGAGTTACATATTTATCCCTACCTGCAAGGGAGGCAGGGAATCTTGTCTCACTTTTTTTGCCATTACCATAGGAGGCAGGCAAGAGAAAAGGGGATTGGGAAAAACTCTTGTGTTATTCAATTAACAGTGTCTGCCAGAGAGGTTTAGTTGGTTTCAATATGTGTGGAAGCCTGAATGGAAAAGACAAGAGGCCTTCCCTTAGAGCTTGGCCTCCTCAGCAGGGAGTGAGGTGGGCTTTCATCCTCAGAGAGGTCCAGGGTAGGTTCTGGGCCTCCCTTGGGGACCTGGGAGATCGAGAGGGAAGGAACAACTCACAGCCACGTGCTGCAGCCTGGAGCCAGAGGCCTGTGTATGTGATGAGAGTCTTTGAATGTGGGAGCTCCTGGGAATGAGACATAGAAATGGTCAGCACCCTAATTACATTCCCCTTGATACATGGTCATCTTGACCTTTTAATTTTAAAAGTGGAAATACATATTTTATGTAAGCAATACATGCTCATTATAAAAATCATTCAGAAAAACAGAAAAGTCTAACAAACTAACAATGTTTTTAAACTATTATATATTTTTAAACTATCTGAAGATACCACTGTTAACATTGTGGTGTATTTTCTCTCATTATCTGGTACTCAATACATGTTATCTGTTTGTATCAGCTTCGTAGTACTGCTATAACAAATTATCATAAACTTTTTGGTATGAAATAACACAAATTTATTATCTCAGTTTTGTAGGTCAGAAGCCTAGATTGGCTCAGCTGGTTTCTCTGCTCTGGGTTTCTTGGAAATCAAGGTGTGGCTGAGCTCTTATTGGGAAGCTCTGGGAAGACTTCATTTCCAAGCTCATTCATTGGTTGGTAGAATCCTGTTCCTTCTTGTTGTAGTACTGAGGTCTCCATCTCCTTGCTTATTGTAAGCCTAGGGCTTGTCTTTGCTCCCAGAGATATCATTCTGGTCTTTGACCATGGGCCTCTGTGTTCTGAAGCCAGCAGTGGTGTGGCAAATCTTACTCATGCCTGGAATCTGACTTCCTTTTCCTTGTGCTATATCTCCCTTTTGCCTCCAAGTGGAGAAAATCGCTCAAAACTAAAAATATAGGTATAAGTCTAATGTCAGAGGTATGGACATGGATTAGCTGGAGAGCAATAGTGATGTCCTTTCCCACAGCTTTATTCTGGAGCTTATTTGTCAGATGGAGGAAATCCAAAGAGTAGCTTCATTTATAAGTGCTAGAAGACATTTACAACAGTTTAACACTCTTAGGCAACTGTGGAGAGAAAACCCAGAAACAAGGAAGTAAATCCAGTTTTTGCTTCCCTGTGGAATTCCTTGCCTAAAGGTACCTCAGATTGTATTATGGAAGAAAAGAGGCCAGGGTCCTGGAGGCATCTTGGTCTTGATGCTGTGCAAAGCTTTCCCTTTGGAAAAGGTGCACTGAGCTGAGAAGAGAGTATTTTATGCACATCTCAATGTCTTGAACTCTGACCAAGACTAGAAACGCATTCTTTTTTTTTTAAGTGGAGACCGGGTTTCACCATGTTGGTCAGGCTGGTCTCAAACTCCTGATCTCCAGTGATCCACCGGCCTTGGTCTCCCAAAGTGCTAGTATTTACGGGCATGAGCCACCGTACCCAGTCTATAAATGCATTCTTTTTTCTTTTTTCTTTTTTTTTGAGATGGAGTCTTGCTCTGTTGCCCAGGCTGGAGTGCAATGGTGAGATCTCGGCTCAATGCAACCTCTACCTCCCAGGTTCAAGTGATTCTCTTGCCTCAGCCTCCCGAGTAGTTGGGATTACAGGTGCCTGTCACCACACCTGGCTAATTTTTGTATTTTTAGTAGAGACAGGTTTTTACCATGTAGGCCAGGCTGGTCTCGAACTGCTGACCTCAAGTGAACCACCCGCCTCGGCCTCCCAAAGTGCTGAAATTACAACAGGTATGAGCCACCATGCCCAGCCTGAAATGCATTCTTATAATATCACCACCAGCCTATTAATAAATGTTATTTAAAAGAGTTACATTTCTTTCTGGCTCATTTATTTAACAATTTTTTCTTTTATTGCCCTCTTAAGTACCTAACAGGTCTTGCTTTGAAAACTCCTTTCTCATATTAAGGAATGCCATTTTCATCCAGTGCCTCATTCTTGCCTGAAGTGAACTTGGATTCACTCATTTATTTATCAAGGCAATGTATATTATTTTCATCTAGTTGTTTACATTTTATTGCCACTTACACCCAAAATAATTCTGAAACCATTTGTAATAAAAATTTACGTGAAACAAAACACTTAAAATGAGTACTACTGACTGTAAGAAAATCAGCATGGTTAGACAGGGTAGTAATTTGCTTTGATTCAATCATTCCTAAATTTAAAGATGTATAACCTTCCTTAGGAAAACACCTGTTCAAACTTGCATAGCTAACAGCTATTTTCAATATTTACTTTTAGCTGGTTAACAAAATACTAGGTAAATCAGACATGACAGTTATTTACATTTATTTGTATTGTGCTGGGAAAAGAAACTCCACAGATTTACTTAGGATTTATATGGGCAGTCAAGTAATAATTAGAAATTACATTTAGTTATAGGATGTGGAAAATTCGATTATTTCTAAGCCATGACATGGTTTAAAGCAAATACAGATGAATATCATATTCTGTGGGTGATAATAATAGCTTTGAGCACTTGCATAAGGTTATGCCTAGCTCCTAAGGTTTCAAGATTTATATTGCATTTATTCCTTTAAAATGAAAGTTCCCAGTGTAAAAGATACCTCTTGGGGTTGCTTCCAAACTTATAGTGACTCCCCCATTTCTGGGTTGGGTTTGTTTGGTTTGGACTTGTCACGCCCCCTTCCTCTTACCACCTCCCCATTGTCCCCATCACCACCAATAGCTGATTGAGACAGGAGATTACTTTTTTTTTTGAGACGGAGTCTTGCTCTGTCGCCCAGGCTGGAGTGCAGTGGCCAGATCACAGCTCACTGCAAGCTCCGCCTTCTGGGTTCACGCCATTCTCCTGCCTCAGCCTCCCGAGTAGCTGGGACTACAGGCGCCCGCCACCTCGCCTGGCTAGTTTTTTGTATTTTTTAGTAGAGACGGGGTTTCACCGTGTTAGCCAGGATGGTCTCGATCTCCTGACCTCGTGATC
>NW_012105620.1:1002145-1013656 GCF_000951045.1 Mandrillus leucophaeus
ATATATATATATATATATGTATTTACAACAACTACATATATATATATATATTCTCCCCTGGTTAAGGATTTAGACACATATTTTTCTCTTGGAATCAAAATACCTCTCCTGCATACCTAGGAGTGGAATATCTGGATCATATAGTAACTCTATATTTCACATTTTAAGGAACTGCCAAATTATTTTTTAAAGCAGCTGCACCATTTTACATTCTCACCAGCAGTGTATGAAGGATTCAATTTCTCCAGATCCTTGACAACACTTGTTATTGTCTGTCTTTTTTATTAGATCCATGCTAGTGAGTGTGAAGTGGTATCTTATTGTGGTTTTCATTTCCATTTCCCTAATGGCTAATGATTTTGAACATTTTTTCATGTACTTATTGGTCATTTGTATATCTTATTTAGATAAATGTCTTTTCAAATTCTTTGCCCATATAGAAATTAGTTTGTCTTTTCATTGTTGAATTCTTTTTTCTTTTTTTTAATTTTTTAAAAATTTCTTTTATTTTTCCTTTTTTCTTTTGTCTTTTTTCATTGTTGAATTAAGTGTTCTTTCTGCCTTTCTGTGGTTTGTCATTCATTTTCTTGAAGGTATCATTTACAGCAAAATGTTTATATTGATGTAGTCCAATTTATTTCTTTTGTTAATTGTGCCTTTCATCTCATAACTAAGAAATTATTGCCTCACTCAAAGTCATAAATATTTATTCTTATGCTTTCATTTAAGAATGTTATAGTTTTATTAGTTAATTTAGGTCTATGATACTTTTTTTTTTTTTTTTGAGACAGACTCTCACTCTGTCGCCCAGACTGGAGTGCAGTGGCATAATCTCGGCTCACTGCAACCTCTTTCTCCCAGGTTCAAGTGATTCTCCTGCCTCAGCCTCCCAAGTAGCTGGGATTATAGGCGCCTGCCACCATGCCTCACGAATTTTTGTATATTTAGTAGAGACAGGGTTTCACCATGTTGGCCAGGCTGGTCTCGAACTCTTGACCTCAAGTGATCCACCCGCCTCGGCATCCCAAAGTGCTGGGATTACAGGCATGAGCTAGTGCACCCGGCCTATGATACACTTTGAATTAATTTTTGTTTATGGTATGGGAAGTCTGACTTCATCTTTTTGCATTGGATGATTTGTTGGAAAGACTATTCTTTCCACATGTTGTCTTGACACCCATTTTGAAAATCAATTGAACATAAATGTCAGAGTTTATTTTTGAGCTCTCAATACTACTCAATTCATCTGTGTATCTATCCCTAAAGCAGTACTATGTTGTCTTGATTATTGCAGATTTATAGTAAAATTTGAAATTAGGAAGTGTGAATTCTCCAACTTCATTCTTTTTTTCAAGATTAATTCAGCAATTTTGGGTCCCTCATAGTGCCACATACATTTTAGGATTAACTTATCATTTTCTGCAAAAAAAGCCACCTGTGGTTTTAGTAGGAGTTGCATTGACTCTGTAGATCAATGTAGGGAATATTGCCTTCTTAACAATATTAAGTCCTCTGATACATGAATTTGGTATATTTTTCTCTTTATTTAGATTTTCTTTAATTTCTTTCAATCATGTTTTATAGTTTTCAGTGTAGAAGTCTTACACTTCTTTTGTTAAATTTATATCTAGGCATTTTATTTTTTGTGATGCTATTGTAAGTGGAATGGTTTTCTTAGTTTCATTTTCAGATTGTTCATTGTTAATGCATAGAAATACAACTGATTTTTGTATATTGATCTTGTATCCTTCAACCTTGTTAAATTAGTACATTAATCCTCATAGTATTTTAAATGAATTCCCTAGGATTTTTTGTATACAAAATGATTTTACTTCTTCCTTTCCAATCTAAATAGCTGCTGCTGCTCCTTCTTCTCTTTCTCCTTTCTTCTTCCTCTTCCTTCTTTTTCTTTTCCTTGTTTTCCTTCTCCTCCTTTTCCCCACCTCCTCCTCCTCCTTCTTTCTTCTCTTTGCCTTATTGCCCATATGCATACCTACAGTGCAGTGTTGAGTAGCAAAGGGGTGAGCAGGCATCCTTGTCTTTTTTCTTATCTTGGGGGGAAACATTCAGCTTTTCACCATCAAGTATGATGTTTGCTCTGGGTTTTTCATAGATACCCTTTATCAGGTTAAGGAAGTTCCCTTTTTTCCCTGGTTTATTAAGTGTTTTTAAACATGAAAGGGTGTTGGATTTTGCCAATTTTTTTTTTTTTTTGCATTTATTGAGATAATCATGTTGCTTTTCTCCTTTAGGCTATCATTACATTACATTGATTTTTGGAGCTAGGAGATTCTGGTTGCAAGATAAATCAATTAGTAATTCCCTTTCCTGGGAAAACTCTGACTTGGAACTGAGGTTTAGTAACTTGTAGTCATTTTAATGTCAAAATTCTGGGAGATGATCCAAAACTTGAAAACACGATGAAAACTTTGCAGGTAAGCATCATTCAGGGTGGTGACTATGGAGGAGCGTTCCAGGGGGTGAGTGACCATCAGGGAAGTGAGCCCTGAACCTTGGAAGAGCTGCATGTTTTGTAAGAGAAGCAACTAAAACTCTCCATGCAAAGGAACAGTCATTTTGTCAGGTGAGGAAGGGTATAGGGCAAAAGGACTCCAACAACAAAGGAGCATACAGTCGCTCTTCTTTTTCCCAGTACAAAGAGAAGGGAGATCTTTAGAAGAGAAGAGAAAGAGAAACAGCTCTCTCTGTGTAGAGGGGTCTCCCAGTGAAAAGGACCGACTGGTAGTGGATGCACTGGATTTCATTTGAGGGTCACGGAGAGTAAAGGAGGAAATTATGATAGAAAAGTTGGAGATCCTGTTGCCCACCCCATTGGGCGGTCAGAGGCTGAAGTCAGTCCAGAAGCCTTTGGATAACGCCATGGGGTAGCCCCGCCAGAAATCCTCAGTTGCCCCAGGACTACTTCCAGCCCCGCATGACGGCGAAGTCCTCCGTGAAAGGAAGCTATTTCAAACACGGCCAACACGGCCTGCAAGCCGTGGGTGCTGGGGATTCTCCATGTTCTCCCCAGCAAGCCTGTCCCCCAAGTCTTGCAAGGCTGGCAGCCATGCTAATCATTTTTAAATGTCTGAGGGGGGCCAGTATTTGGTTTGATTTGGTTCTAAAATGGAGGCCGAGAACCTTAAAATGAAAGGACAGAGTTGGAGTCCGCTGCTCTACTCACCGTTTGGATGAATGTTGTACCTTGGTGTCCTGGACAAGGGCCCAAGATGAAGCGGCTACGTTGTCTGGGATGTATACCTTGGGGTTTGCCCTCTGGCGCCAGGAAAATTTAGGACACGGAGGCACACAGGGAATTTAGGAGCGGAGGTTTCATAGGCGGAAGAGAAGAGAATGAGAAACAGCTCTCTCTATAGAGAGAGGTCTCTGAGCGGAAAGAACCCCCATATAATGTTATTAACTATGTTGTTTCTGTAACTTTTTTTCCAAATTCCTTTTTGCTCAGAGTTATTTTGTGATTTGAAAAGTAGACTTTACATTTGAGTCATTTTTAGGTTCACAGTAAAATTGAGTGGAAGGTATAAAGGTTTCTCATATATTCCCTGACCCTACACATGTATAGCCTCCCCCATTATCAACATTCCTCACCAGAGTGGTACATTTATTACAGCTGATGAACCTATTGACACATCATTATCACCTGAAGTCCTTAGTTTACATTAGAGTTTACTCTTGGTAGTGAACATTTGATTGGTTTGGACAAAGGTGTCATGACATGTACCCACCATTATAGTATCATACAGAATATTTTCACTGTCCCAAAAATTTTCTGTACTCCACTTATCCAGCCTTCTTTCTCCCCTAACCGCTTGTAACCACTGATCTTTCTACTCTCTCCGTAATTGTGCCCTTTCCAGAATGTCAGGTAGTTGAAATCATACAGTGTATATAGCCTTTTCAGACTACTACTTCCTCTTATTATTATTTTTGAGATGAAGTCTCGCTCTTGTTCCCCAGGCTGGAGTGCAATGGCGTGATCTTGGCTCACTGCAACTTCTGCCTCCTGGGTTCAAGTGATTCTTCTGCCTCAGCCTCCCAAGTAACTGGGATTACAGGCGCCTGCCATCACCCCCGGCTAATTTGTATTTTTAGTAGAGACGGGGTTTCACCGCGTTGGCCAGGATGGTCTTGATCTCTTGACCTCATGATCTGTCCACTCCGGCCTCCCAAAATGCTGGGATTACAGGCATGAGCCACCGTGCTCGGTCTACTTCTTTCATTTAGTCATATGCATTTATGTTTCCTCCATGTCTTTTCATGACTTGATAGCTCATTTCCTTAGTGCTGAATAATATCCCATTATCCCATTAAGATGTACCACAGTTTGCTTATCGATTCACCAACTGAAGGATATCTTGGTTGCTTCTGAGTGTGGCAATTTGATTTCGAATAAAGCTGATATAAACATATGTGTGCATGTTTCTGTGTGGACATAAGTGTTCAATTCTTTTGAATAAAACTAAGGAATGTGATTGCTGGATTGTTTAAGAGTATACTCAGTTTCCTAAGAAAATGCCGAGCTGTCTTCCACAATGACTCTACAATTTTGCATTCGTACTAGCAAAAGATGAGTGTTTCTGTTGTTTCTGTTGCTCCAAATCCTCTCCAGCATTTGGTATTGTCAGTGTTCTGGATTTTAGCCAATCTACTAGGTGTGTAGTTGTATCACATTATTGTTTCAATTTGTGTTTCCCTGATGACATATGAGGTGGAGCACCTTTTTATATGCTTATTTGTCATCTACGTTCTTTTTGCTGAGATGTCTGTTAAAGTCTTCTGCTAATTTTTAAATTGAGTTTTCTTTTTGTTCAGTTTTAAGAGTTCTTCCTATACTTTGGACAACAATTCTTTATCAGATATGTCCTTTGTAAACATTTTCTCCAAATCTGTGACTTGTATTTTTATTCTGTAGACAGTGTCTTTAACAGAGCAGAAATTTTAACTTTAATGTTTTTTTTTTTTTTTGAACAGAGTATCACTCTGTTGCCCAGGATGGAATGCAATGGCGTGGTCTCGGCTCACTGAAACCTCTGCCTCCCAGGTTCAAGTGATTCTCCTGCTTCAGCCTTCAGAATAGCTGCGATTACAGGTGCTTACCTAATTTTTGTATTTTTAGTAGAGACAGGGTTTCACCATTTTGGCCAGGCTGGTCTCAAACTCCTGACTTCAGTGATCCACCTGCCTCAGCCTCCCAAAGTGTTGGGATTACAGGCATGAGCCACTGCACCTGGCAGAAATTTTAATTTTAATGAAGTTTAGCCTACCAATTCTTTCTTTCGTGGACCATGCCTTTGGTATTGTATCTAAGACATCACTGCCAAACTCAATATCATTTAGATTTTCTCCCACGCTATCTTCCAGGAATTTCATAGTTTTGCATTTTACTTTAGAATTATGAACCATTTTGAATTGATTTTGTAAAGCATATACAGTCTGTGTCTAGATTACTTTTTTTTTTAAAATAGATGTCTAGTTGTGCTAGCACCATTCGTTGAAAAGACTATCTTTTCTCCATTGTGTTGTCTTTGCTCCTTTGTCAAAGATCAGTTGATTATATTTCTGTGGATCTATTTTTAGGTTCTCTATTCTGTTCCATTGATCTATTCATCTATTTTTTAATCATTACCTCCAATGTCTTCTTTTTTTTTTAGATGGAGCCTCACTCTATCACCCAGGCTGGAGTGCAGGGGCATGATGTTGGCTCACTGCAACCTCCACCTCCTGGGTTCAAGCGATTCTCCCATGTCAGCCTCTCAAGTAGCTGGGATTACAGGCATGCATGCCACCACGCCCGGTTGACTTTTGCATTTTTAGTAAAGATGGGGTTTCACCATGTTGCCCAAGCTGGTCTTGAACTCCTGGGCTCAGCTATCCACCACCTCTGCGTCCCAAAGTGCTGGGGTTATGGGCATGAGCCACCATGTTGGGCCTTTTTTTTTTTTTTTGAGACAGAGTCTCCCTGCCACCCAGGTTGGAGTGCAGTGGTGGAACCAGAGCTCACTGTAACCTCAAACTCCTGAGCTCAAAGGATCCTCTTACTTCAACCTCCTGAATAGCTAGGACTACAAGTGCAGGCCACTGCACCCAGCTAATTTTTTTGTAGAGACAGTTCTTGCTTTGTTGCCCAGGCTTGTCTTGAACTCCTAGGCTAAGGCAATCCTCCAGCCTCAGCCTCACAGAGTGTTAGGATTACTGGTGTGAGCCATTGCACCCAGCCCACATTGTGTTGATTACTGTAATATTATAGTAAGTCTTGAATATGGGTAGTGTTGGTCCTCCGACTTTATCTTCTTCAATATTGTGTTGCCTGTTGTGCATCTATTGTATCCTTATAAACTTTATAATTAGTTTGTTGATATCTACAAAATAACTGTTGACATTTTGATTGAAATTGCATTGAATCTATAGATTAATAGTTGAATCTTCTCAGTACTTGGGAAGAACTGACATCTTGGCAATATTGAGTCTTCCTAACCTTAAACATAGGATATCTCTCTTTTTATTTAGTTCTTTATTGATTTCTTTCATCTGAGTATTGTAGTCTTCCTCTTGAAGATCTTGTACATTTTTGTTAGAGTTATACCTAAGTATTTTATTTTTGGGTGCTAAAGTAATGATATTGTGTTATTAATTTCAAATTCCACTTGTTTATTGCATCTTGTTCATTGCTAGTATATTAGAAAGCAATTAACTTTTGAATATTAACCTTGTATCCTGCAACCTTGCTACAATTGTTTATTAGTTGCAAGAGGGTTTTTTTGTCAGTTCTTTCACATTTTCTACACAGATAATCATATCACCTGCAAACAAAGACAATTTTGTTTCCTCTTCCCTAATCTGTTCAACTTTCAAAGATTCCACATATAAGTGAGATCATGAAGTATTTATTTGTCTTTCTGTGTCTGGCTTATTTCTTAGCATAATGTCCTCCAGATTTATCCATGTTGGCACAAATGGCAGGATGTTCTTCTTTTTTATGGCTAAATAATATTCCACTGTATATATGCATCACAATTTCTTTATCCATTCATTTGTCCATGAACACTTAGGTAGTTTCCATGCCTTGGGTATTGTGAATAATGTTGCAATGAACATGGGAGTGCAGATACCCTCTCGAGCTACTGGTTTCTTCTTTTTGTCTTTCTTTCTCTTTCTTTCTCCCCTTCCTTCCTTCCTTCCTTCTTTTTTTTGAGACAGAGTCTAGCTCTGTCATCCAGGCTGGAGTGCAGTGGTGCAATCTTGGCTCACTGCGACCTCTGCCTCCCGGGTTCCAGCAATTCTGCCTCAGCCTCCTGAGTAGCTGGGATTACAGGTTCCCGCCACCACATCCAACTAATTTTTGTATTTTTAGTAGAGTTAGAGTTTCGCTGTGTTGGCCAGGCTGGTCTCAAACTCCTGACCTTGTGATCTACCCCCACCCGCTCAGCCTCTCAAAGTGCTGGGATTACAAGTGTGAGCCACCACGTCTGGCCCAAGCTACTGATTTCTTTTCCTTTAGATTATATATCCAGAAAAGGGGTTGCTGAATCACATGTAGTTCTAGTTTTTATTTATTTATTTAATTTTTGAGACAGAGTCTCACTGTTGCCCAGGCTGGAGTGCAGTGGCGCAATCTTGGCTCACTGCAACCTCTGCCTCCCGGGTTCATGTCATTCTCCTGCCTCAGCCTCCTGAGTGGCTGGGACAACGGCCCCCCGCCACAACGCCCAGATAATTTTTTGTATTTTTAGTAGAGACGGGGTTTCACCGCATTAGCCAGGATGGTCTGGATCTCCTGACCTCGTGATCCGCCCACCTCGGCCTCCCAAAGTTCTGGGATTACAGGCGTGAGCCACTGTGCCTGGCCTATTTTTAATTTTTTGAGGACCCCTCCACACTGTTTTCCATAATCACTGCACCAATTTACATTGCCACTGGCAGTGCACACGGGTTCCCTTTTCTTCACATCCTTACCAACATTTGTTATCTTTTCTCTTTTTGATAATAGCCAAGCTAACTAGTATTAGGTGATATCTCCCTGTGGTTTTGATTTGGTGATTAGTGATGTTGAGCATCTTTTCCTGTGCCTGTTGGCCAGGAAAAGGAGAAATGTCTTTTTAGATCCCTTGCCCACTTTAAAATCAGATTATTTGTGTTTTTGTTATTAAGTCATATGAGTTCTTTACATATTTTGGATATTAATCCCTTATCAGATATACGGTTTGCAAAGATTTTCTCCCATTTCCATAGGTTGCTTTTTCATTTTGTTGATTGCTTCCTTTGCTGTACCCAAGATTTTAGTCCCTGCTTATTTATTTTTGCTTTTGTTGCCTGTGCTTTTGGTGTTATATCCAAAAAGTGATTGCCAAGACCAATATCAAGGAGATTTTCCAATATTTTTTAAAGGAGCTTTAGACTTTCAGGCCTTACATTTAACTGTTTATCCATTTTGAGTTAATTTTTATGAGTGTTATAAGGTAAGGGTCCGATTTCATTCTTTTGCATATGGGTATCCAGTTTTCCCAGCACTAGTTATTGAAGAGGCTATTCTTTTCCACTGTGTATTTTTGACATCCTTGTCAAATATTGGGTGACTATACTCTCCCTTTTGATTGTGGTAGCATGGTATATCTTTCTCCATCATGTCTTTATATTTAAAGTAGGTTTATGTAGACAACATATAGTTAGGTCTTGTTTTTTGATCCACTCTGATAATCTATATTTTAAATAGTGTATTTAGACCACTGATATTTAAAATGATTATCAATGTGGTTGGATTAATAGCTACTGTAATTATTACTGTTTACTATTTGTTGCCCTTCTTCTTTGTTTCCACTTAAGTCTTCTGCTCTTTTCCTGCCTTTTGTGTTTTGTTTTGTTTTTTAGAGACAGGGTCTCACTCTGTCACCCAGGCTGGAGTGCAGTGGTGTGATCATAGTTCACCGTAACCTCAAACCTCTGGGCTCAAGTGGGCCTCCCACCTCAGCCTCTTGAGTAGCTGGGATCATAGGCGTACACCACCACCACCACCACCACCACCACCACCATATCCAACTAATTTTTTTATTTTTAAACTTTTTCATAGAATCAGGGTTTCACTTTATTGTCCAGGCTGGTCTTGAATTCCTAGCTTCAAGCAATTCTTCCACCTTGGCCTCCCAAAGTGTTGGGATTACATGGGTGAGCCACCACATCTGGGCCCAAGGTATAGTCATCTTTAAACGTCCATTAGATTAAGCTGGTTGATACTATTGTCCAAATTTTCTATATTCTTACTACTTTTTTGGTCTTATCAAATACTATTAAGATCCCCAACCATAACTGTGGAATTGTCTGTTTCTTTCGTTCTATAAATGTTTACTTCGTGTGTTGTAATAAAGTCTATTATTAGACACACATTTATTTATAAGTGTTATATATATTTTAAGGCATTGACCCTTTTATTATGAAGTCTATAGCAATACCTTTACCTTGAAGTTTATTTTGCCTGGTATTAATATAGTTATCTCTGCTTTCTTAACATATTGTATGTGTGGTATATCTTTTCTCTTGTTTTACTTTCAATTTATCTTTGTATTTAAAGTACTTCTATAGAGAACACATACTGAGTTCTTTTTTTTTTGAGACAGGATCTCATTTTGTTGCTGAAGTGCAGTGGTACAGTCACAGCTCACTGTGGCCTAAGCCTCCAAGTGATCCTCCTGCTTTTGCCTCTGGAGTAGTAGTACAGGTGCGTTCCACCACACCTGGCTAATTTTTTTGTGGAGATGGGGTGTCCCCCTGTGTTGCCCAGGCTAGTCTCGAACTCCTGGGCCCAAGCTATCCTACTGGCTTGGCTTCTCAAAGTGCTGGGATTACAGGTGTGGTTCTTGCTTTTTAAATCCAGTCTGACAATCTCAGACTTTTAATTGTAGTGTTTAATTTATTTACATTTAATATAACTTGTTACAGATAGATTTAGGTCTGCCATTTTGCCATTTGCTTTCAATTAGTTTGTTTCTTTTTGTCTGCCCTTTTTTTGTTTTAATAAAATGTTTTCTTAGTATTCCATTTTAATTTCTCTATTGCATATGCGTATCTTTTAGCTATGTCTCTTTGCATCACTTTTTTAGTGGTTCCTGATGTAGGGATTAAAATCTGCATCTTCAATTTCTCACAATCTACTTAGAGTTGATATTGAATGACTTCAGGCAAAATCTACAAAACTTTTAACACTATAATTCTATTGATCATCCCATCATCTTTCTGCTACTGTTGTCACATATATTTCATTATTGTAAGTTATAAACCCGACAATCCAGTGTATCTCCCCTATACAAATTCTCAGAAAACTATTTATAGAAGGGAAATTCCTTACTTTGATGAAGAGCATTTATAAAGAAAACTACAGCTAACACGGTAGCTAATGGTGAAAGGATACCCACTGTCACCATTTCTAGCCAACAGTGTACTGGAATTCTAGCCAGTTTAATAAGGCAAGGAAAATAAATAAAAGTTATAAAGATCAGAAAGGAAGAAGAAAGAAAACCAGTGAATGTAGTTTTATTCTTATTGCAACTGAGCTGAGCTAATTTCTCCAAACACAATATTAAATCTTTTGAAATCTTTTTTTGTTTGTTTGTTTTTTAAGAGACAGTTGCCTTGCTATGTTGTCCCGGCTAGTCTCAATATTGTGGCCTCAAGCGGACCTCTCACCTCAGCCTTCTGAGTGGCTGGGATTACAGGAACAAGTCACTGTGCCTGGTTAAATCTTTTGAAAACTTTTAAAAGGAGCCAGTCATATAGATATTTAGTGCACATCCTGCATCTGTGACTGAGATGGTTAACTTAATAATCTTTTGCTTTACTTAATATTCTTTTACTTTACTTTGGTATCAACTACATACAGACATAAATGAGCTGAAGAGATGGACATTATCTGTAGAATTTGGACTATGACATTTTGACATAATTTAGTTTGGTTTGACACATATAAAATTTATATATACTTTAAACAGACTTTATTTTTCAGAGCAGTTTTAGAATAATGGGAAAATTGACAAAAAGTACAGAGAATTCCTACATACACCCCTGCACACAGTTTCCCATATTATTACATTGTATTAGTAATGTACTAGTATAACTACATATCTTACATTAGTGTGGTATAATTAATGAAACAATACTTATACATTATTATTAACAGAAGCCCATACTTTATTCAGATTTCCTCAGATTTCCTAATGTTCTTTTGTATTCTGGGTTTTCACCCAAGATCCAATTACATTCAGTTGTCACGTTTCCTTGGACCCTCTTGGTTGTGGCAGTTTCTAACACTTTTTTTTTTTTTTTGTGGTCCTTGAGAGTTTGAAAAGTACTGTTCAGGTATATTGTAGGCTTCCCCTCTGTTAAAATTTGTCTGATGTGTTTTCTCATAATTAGAGTGAGATTATGTATTTTTTGGAGAGCAATCATATTATATCAAGGTTATATCAACATGATTTATGACTATTGATGCTGACCTTGATCACC
>NW_012105620.1:1015426-1018473 GCF_000951045.1 Mandrillus leucophaeus
CGTTCCACCACACCTGGCTAATTTTTTTGTGGAGATGGGGTGTCCCCCTGTGTTGCCCAGGCTAGTCTCGAACTCCTGGGCCCAAGCTATCCTACTGGCTTGGCTTCTCAAAGTGCTGGGATTACAGGTGTGGTTCTTGCTTTTTAAATCCAGTCTGACAATCTCAGACTTTTAATTGTAGTGTTTAATTTATTTACATTTAATATAACTTGTTACAGATAGATTTAGGTCTGCCATTTTGCCATTTGCTTTCAATTAGTTTGTTTCTTTTTGTCTGCCCTTTTTTTGTTTTAATAAAATGTTTTCTTAGTATTCCATTTTAATTTCTCTATTGCATATGCGTATCTTTTAGCTATGTCTCTTTGCATCACTTTTTTAGTGGTTCCTGATGTAGGGATTAAAATCTGCATCTTCAATTTCTCACAATCTACTTAGAGTTGATATTGAATGACTTCAGGCAAAATCTACAAAACTTTTAACACTATAATTCTATTGATCATCCCATCATCTTTCTGCTACTGTTGTCACATATATTTCATTATTGTAAGTTATAAACCCGACAATCCAGTGTATCTCCCCTATACAAATTCTCAGAAAACTATTTATAGAAGGGAAATTCCTTACTTTGATGAAGAGCATTTATAAAGAAAACTACAGCTAACACGGTAGCTAATGGTGAAAGGATACCCACTGTCACCATTTCTAGCCAACAGTGTACTGGAATTCTAGCCAGTTTAATAAGGCAAGGAAAATAAATAAAAGTTATAAAGATCAGAAAGGAAGAAGAAAGAAAACCAGTGAATGTAGTTTTATTCTTATTGCAACTGAGCTGAGCTAATTTCTCCAAACACAATATTAAATCTTTTGAAATCTTTTTTTGTTTGTTTGTTTTTTAAGAGACAGTTGCCTTGCTATGTTGTCCCGGCTAGTCTCAATATTGTGGCCTCAAGCGGACCTCTCACCTCAGCCTTCTGAGTGGCTGGGATTACAGGAACAAGTCACTGTGCCTGGTTAAATCTTTTGAAAACTTTTAAAAGGAGCCAGTCATATAGATATTTAGTGCACATCCTGCATCTGTGACTGAGATGGTTAACTTAATAATCTTTTGCTTTACTTAATATTCTTTTACTTTACTTTGGTATCAACTACATACAGACATAAATGAGCTGAAGAGATGGACATTATCTGTAGAATTTGGACTATGACATTTTGACATAATTTAGTTTGGTTTGACACATATAAAATTTATATATACTTTAAACAGACTTTATTTTTCAGAGCAGTTTTAGAATAATGGGAAAATTGACAAAAAGTACAGAGAATTCCTACATACACCCCTGCACACAGTTTCCCATATTATTACATTGTATTAGTAATGTACTAGTATAACTACATATCTTACATTAGTGTGGTATAATTAATGAAACAATACTTATACATTATTATTAACAGAAGCCCATACTTTATTCAGATTTCCTCAGATTTCCTAATGTTCTTTTGTATTCTGGGTTTTCACCCAAGATCCAATTACATTCAGTTGTCACGTTTCCTTGGACCCTCTTGGTTGTGGCAGTTTCTAACACTTTTTTTTTTTTTTTGTGGTCCTTGAGAGTTTGAAAAGTACTGTTCAGGTATATTGTAGGCTTCCCCTCTGTTAAAATTTGTCTGATGTGTTTTCTCATAATTAGAGTGAGATTATGTATTTTTTGGAGAGCAATCATATTATATCAAGGTTATATCAACATGATTTATGACTATTGATGCTGACCTTGATCACCGGGCTGATGTAATATTTGTCAGATTTTCCACTGTAAAAATACTCCTCCCTATGCTCCATACTGTACTCTTTGGAAGGAGGTCACTATGTGCACCCTGCATTTGTGGGGAGCAGAATGTCCACATATATTGTTTGGAATTCTGCAAGGGAAATTTGTGTCTTATACCCCATAACATTTATATTTTAATGCTGTCTATCTATGTACTTGTCATCTTTCTATATCTGCTCTTTTCTTTTTAGGTTAAATAAAGCAGTAAAAGTTATCTTGCTCTGTAAGGTTCAATATTATTTCTAAATCTAAAGTGATATGTTTTTTCTTTATACCACAATTAAGTAAGCAGAATTATGTTCATTTTGTTTGCTTTCATTTTGACTAATATTTGGCTTTTACTTAAATTTCAAAATTCTCTATACTTCTTTATTAGTTATAAAGAAGTAGTTTAGCCTGTAGGCTAATGCCATTAGCCTTATTTTACAGATGAAGGAACAAGGTAGTTAAGAGCCCTTACTAAGTTCTTACAGCAGATCAGTGGATGAGCTGCCTCTACGATTGATTCTTAGCTTTGATCCCACTTCACTGGGCCTTGTTACATTTAATTATCTCTTTGTAAATTGTAAGACTTTTAAGAAAAAATATTCCCCCTAGTTGTTTCTTGTTTTTGATCTCTAGCTTAAACTTTCCCCTGTCTTTGAATAATGAACATTTTACATACTTTAGACTGAAGGGGAGAAATTACAGCTAGGGTTTTCTGCAATGCTTAGGAAACCACCAAAGAGCAAAAACTACAAAGTAAAATTAGAATGTTACTTGGAAAGTAGGATGAACACCAGTATTGCACAAAGCAAATGGAAACTTCAAATCTAACGATAAATAAAGAACGTACAGCTGTTACTACTTAGAGGAACTTTAGCTTTAAGTTCTCTCTGGATTGAAAACAAGACATGTTTGCAATTAAATTTGGAAAGTTTTGCTGATACCTAGTCTTAAAAGTAAACACTCCACATTAAGTGGCTTAACCATGATGGGTGTACACCAGGAATGGAGTATCTACTCTGCTACGTGGAGAGGAGGGAGAGAAAAGTGCAAGTGGCAGAGGAGCTGGGGGTAAAAAGGAAGGTTGAAGAAAAGGAGCTATGTGTTAAACTTACTACTGTGGGAATTTTTAAATGAATTAATTCAAAGTTGTTAAATTAATAATGAAAATGCCTTTTTTTTTTCTTTTTTTCCTGAGACGGAGTCTTGCTCAGTCGCCTAGGCCAGAGTGCAATG
>NW_012105620.1:1019488-1030297 GCF_000951045.1 Mandrillus leucophaeus
TCAAAATGTAAAAATGTGAACTAGTTTTTATTATGTAAACAATAATGTCCTTATCCTAGTAAATATATTATATTTGTTGGGTGCAGTGGCCCATGCCTATAATCCCAGCACTTTGGGAGGCCAAGGTGGGAGGATCGCTTGAACCTAGGAGTTTGAGACCAGCCTGGGCAACATAGTGAGGCCCCGTCTCTACAAAAAAATACAAAAATTAGTGGGGTGTAGTGGCACGCACCTGTGGCCCCAGCTACTAGGAGTCTGAGATAGGAGGATTGCTTGAGCCCGAGAGGTCGAAGCTGCAGTGAGCCATGATCACCCCACTGCACTCCAGCCTTGGCAACAGAGGGAGATCCTGTCTCAAAAAGCAAACAAAATGTATTATATTTACTGGTGTCACATTTTTATCAGAGCAGTTTATGAAATCTACTGTATTGCTGACAGGTGATTTTTAAATTGATTGAGTAACTAGTGGTTTATTAAGAGGTCTAACAATCTCTCAGCGTAGGTTGATTGATTTTTGGAGGTACAGTTACAGTGGGAAGATTTTGACTGAACATAAGGTCTTGCCTAGGATAGTATCTACGAATATTTGTTGAGTCAACTCATTTCAAATGCGTCTTCTTAAAAATACCTGGAGAGATTAGTTTACCTTGACAGATTATAAAGAAGGCTGATTGAATGGAAAACAACACCCTATAAAATAAATCATGTATAATTTACAAACAAGTCGATGCATGAATATAGCAGATGAAGAAGGACCGATAGCCTCAGTGTGTGTTTGCAGTTATTTAACCAGTTATTTCCCATGAGGGTGATGACAAAGTCCTGGACCAGAACTGCTGAATATCACCTGCTCTTGATCCATCCTCTTCTTTAAAACATTTCTTTAGTTAATATCACTCCCTGACCCATTTCTATATTCTCTGATAGACCGTTTGAAATTGACTACTTATTTGTGTCTGAATTGATATGCCAATTGCTGGATTTTTGGTCTGTGGACAGTTGCTCTATGGTTCAGTCTTTCAAATACAGACTTTCCACCTCAACTAGGGAGACTCCATTAGTTATAATCTTGGTGTGGGCTGTTCCTGTTCTCACTTTCTATTATGTAAATTGGTATGATGCAGGACATTTAGATGATGTGATTCTCCTTTAATTAATTAATCAATTTTTTTTCAGAGACAGAGTCTTGCTCCGTCACCCAGGCTGTAGTGCCGTGGTGCCATCATAACTCACTACAGCCTTGAACTACTGGGCTTAGGCAATCCTCCCACCTCAGCGTTCCAATCCTTTAATTGTATTCTACCCGGAAGTACTATTAATATTTATGTATATCTTCTATAACACAGGCCTTAGTATATTATCACTGCTGCATGACAAGAAGTTTTATAAATTGTCCTGGCTTTAGTTCAGAAAAACAAAATCTTTCAGGCTCAACATTACCTGAAATATTCTTTTTTATTATTTAGGAGATCATGTACTTTAGTAAACTCCTTCTTTGGGTTTGTTCCCTCTGAAAGGACAAAGAGAGGCTGGGCCCTTCTGGGCTGACATCTTCCATGATCATAGACAAATTCATAGAAAATCCTTATGAATCTAAAAGAGGGTAGGGTCATTGGAAAGCAGAAAACATTTTCTTTTTCTTTCAAAGCAAACTAACGATCGCTGTAAGTAAGTAGAAAGACATTTAGAAATACGTGGTTATCTTGGTTTTATTTTAAGATTTTATTATTATTTTCAAAATAGGCAATTTTATTTTTGTGTGCCAGAACAACTGATGGAAGCAAATGAGGCAGGAGGATCATCTGAGTCTGGGAGGTCGAGGGTTTAGTGAGCTGAGATCACACCACTGCACTCTAACCTGGGTGACAGAGCAAGACCCTGTCGAAGAAAAAAAATTAAATGTAAAATTGGACAGACTAGGGCTATTTATTTGCATGCAAAGTGAAATTGAGAATCGAGGCAATGTGTTTTCTGGATGTTTTCAGTTAAAGCAATTTTTGATGTCCAAAATTCAGAAAACTGCTTTAGTGATCCCTCTAACTTTCTATACAAAGAGAACGTCTAAAGTATTTTAAAATGGATTTTAACGTATTTATTCTAATTTTATCTCTCTCTCTCTCTCTCTCTCTCTCTCTTTTTTTAGACAGAGTCTTGCTGTCACCCAGGCTAGAGTGCAGTGGGATGATCTCGGTTCACTACAACCTCTGCCTCCCGGCTTCAAGCAATTCTCCTGCCTTAGCCTTCCTAGTAGCTGGGATTACAGGTGTGCTCCACCGTGCCCAGCTAATTTTTGTATTTTTAGTAGAGACCTGGTTTCCCCATGTAGGCCAGGCTGGTCTTTAACTCTTGACCTCATGTGATCCTCCCCGCTCAACCTCCCAAAGTGTAGGGATTAAAGGCGTAAGCCACCATGCCTGGCCCTAATTTTTTCTTTTAAATAAAAGTATAGGATATCTCTATTATTACTATAGCCCAGAGCATCTTCAACTTGTAAAATGAATTCATGTGCAGAAGCAGGTGGGCATTTTGGTCATTTTCAGATTCAGAAATGGAATTGGGCAAAGAACTGTAAAAAACAGGATTAGATTAGAAGAGCTGATGCAAGCCAGGGAAGTCTCCTGCCCCACTCCTATGTCTTTCCCCCAATTTTCTCATTTCACTTAGATACACGGTCTGACCTTCCTTTGATTAGAGAATAATTTGGGTTAATAAGTAGCTTCATTTGCAATATGTTTTTTTCCTATTATACCAGTTGTAAGTGTTCATTACTAATACAGTTTTAGAAAATGAGAAATTACTTGTAGTTTTACCTTCCAAATATTCCATTGTTCATATTTTGGTGGATTTATTCTGTTTTTTTTTATAACCATTGGTTTAATTTTTCTCATAGTTATAATTATCCAGTCCACAGCATTTGACTCCTTTATTCCACTTATTCAACATTAACTCCCTCCCCATGAATAAGCAGCTTCTTCGATGATTTCTGGGATGAATATAGGACAGTGTAGCATTCAGGATTCAGTGCAGTTTTGATATGCTGGGTTACTTTCCTGCCTCTACCTACCCAAGGTCATATGCATTTGTTTATTTATTTGATAGGCACATTAAACAACTTTGTGCCTAAAGTCAGGGAAAGTAGAGTCCCTGGCCCTGAGGAGCTCACAGTCTGCTTGGGAAAAACTGTATCACCAAAAGAGAGTTTTGACTAAAGGGAAGGGAGATGGGGCACTTGGCCCCTGAAGTACTTTGGGAGACAGGACAAGTCGGGACAGAGCTGTGAAAAACATGGCAATTCCATCCTCCAAGATAACCACAGAAAGGGGTCCAGACTGAACATAAGGTCTTGCCTAGGATAGTATCTACGAATATTTGTTGAGTCAACTCATTTCAAATGCGTCTTCTTAAAAATACCTGGAGAGATTATTTTACCTTGACAGATTATAAAGAAGGCTGATTGAATGGAAAACAACACCCTATAAAATAAATCATGTATAATTTACAAACAAGTCGATGCATGAATATAGCAGATGAAGAAGGACCGATAGCCTCAGTGTGTGTTTGCAGTTATTTAACCAGTTATTTCCCATGAGGGTGATGACAAAGTCCTGGACCAGAACTGCTGAATATCACCTGCTCTTGATCCATCCTCTTCTTTAAAACATTTCTTTAGTTAATATCACTCCCTGACCCATTTCTATATTCTCTGATAGACCGTTTGAAATTGACTACTTATTTGTGTCTGAATTGATATGCCAATTGCTGGATTTTTGGTCTGTGGACAGTTGCTCTATGGTTCAGTCTTTCAAATACAGACTTTCCACCTCAACTAGGGAGACTCCATTAGTTATAATCTTGGTGTGGGCTGTTCCTGTTCTCACTTTCTATTATGTAAATTGGTATGATGCAGGACATTTAGATGATGTGATTCTCCTTTAATTAATTAATCAATTTTTTTTCAGAGACAGAGTCTTGCTCCGTCACCCAGGCTGTAGTGCCGTGGTGCCATCATAACTCACTACAGCCTTGAACTACTGGGCTTAGGCAATCCTCCCACCTCAGCGTTCCAATCCTTTAATTGTATTCTACCCGGAAGTACTATTAATATTTATGTATATCTTCTATAACACAGGCCTTAGTATATTATCACTGCTGCATGACAAGAAGTTTTATAAATTGTCCTGGCTTTAGTTCAGAAAAACAAAATCTTTCAGGCTCAACATTACCTGAAATATTCTTTTTTATTATTTAGGAGATCATGTACTTTAGTAAACTCCTTCTTTGGGTTTGTTCCCTCTGAAAGGACAAAGAGAGGCTGGGCCCTTCTGGGCTGACATCTTCCATGATCATAGACAAATTCATAGAAAATCCTTATGAATCTAAAAGAGGGTAGGGTCATTGGAAAGCAGAAAACATTTTCTTTTTCTTTCAAAGCAAACTAACGATCGCTGTAAGTAAGTAGAAAGACATTTAGAAATACGTGGTTATCTTGGTTTTATTTTAAGATTTTATTATTATTTTCAAAATAGGCAATTTTATTTTTGTGTGCCAGAACAACTGATGGAAGCAAATGAGGCAGGAGGATCATCTGAGTCTGGGAGGTCGAGGGTTTAGTGAGCTGAGATCACACCACTGCACTCTAACCTGGGTGACAGAGCAAGACCCTGTCGAAGAAAAAAAATTAAATGTAAAATTGGACAGACTAGGGCTATTTATTTGCATGCAAAGTGAAATTGAGAATCGAGGCAATGTGTTTTCTGGATGTTTTCAGTTAAAGCAATTTTTGATGTCCAAAATTCAGAAAACTGCTTTAGTGATCCCTCTAACTTTCTATACAAAGAGAACGTCTAAAGTATTTTAAAATGGATTTTAACGTATTTATTCTAATTTTATCTCTCTCTCTCTCTCTCTCTCTCTCTCTTTTTTTAGACAGAGTCTTGCTGTCACCCAGGCTAGAGTGCAGTGGGATGATCTCGGTTCACTACAACCTCTGCCTCCCGGCTTCAAGCAATTCTCCTGCCTTAGCCTTCCTAGTAGCTGGGATTACAGGTGTGCTCCACCGTGCCCAGCTAATTTTTGTATTTTTAGTAGAGACCTGGTTTCCCCATGTAGGCCAGGCTGGTCTTTAACTCTTGACCTCATGTGATCCTCCCCGCTCAACCTCCCAAAGTGTAGGGATTAAAGGCGTGAGCCACCATGCCTGGCCCTAATTTTTTCTTTTAAATAAAAGTATAGGATATCTCTATTATTACTATAGCCCAGAGCATCTTCAACTTGTAAAATGAATTCATGTGCAGAAGCAGGTGGGCATTTTGGTCATTTTCAGATTCAGAAATGGAATTGGGCAAAGAACTGTAAAAAACAGGATTAGATTAGAAGAGCTGATGCAAGCCAGGGAAGTCTCCTGCCCCACTCCTATGTCTTTCCCCCAATTTTCTCATTTCACTTAGATACACGGTCTGACCTTCCTTTGATTAGAGAATAATTTGGGTTAATAAGTAGCTTCATTTGCAATATGTTTTTTTCCTATTATACCAGTTGTAAGTGTTCATTACTAATACAGTTTTAGAAAATGAGAAATTACTTGTAGTTTTACCTTCCAAATATTCCATTGTTCATATTTTGGTGGATTTATTCTGTTTTTTTTTTATAACCATTGGTTTAATTTTTCTCATAGTTATAATTATCCAGTCCACAGCATTTGACTCCTTTATTCCACTTATTCAACATTAACTCCCTCCCCATGAATAAGCAGCTTCTTCGATGATTTCTGGGATGAATATAGGACAGTGTAGCATTCAGGATTCAGTGCAGTTTTGATATGCTGGGTTACTTTCCTGCCTCTACCTACCCAAGGTCATATGCATTTGTTTATTTATTTGATAGGCACATTAAACAACTTTGTGCCTAAAGTCAGGGAAAGTAGAGTCCCTGGCCCTGAGGAGCTCACAGTCTGCTTGGGAAAAACTGTATCACCAAAAGAGAGTTTTGACTAAAGGGAAGGGAGATGGGGCACTTGGCCCCTGAAGTACTTTGGGAGACAGGACAAGTCGGGACAGAGCTGTGAAAAACATGGCAATTCCATCCTCCAAGATAACCACAGAAAGGGGTCCAGAAGCAGAGGTGGGAGGGTGGCAAAAATAAATGATATATAAAAAGTTTTCCCTGGGGTGTTGAGGTCAGAGTAGCGTGACATGGTGAGAGGTAGTGACTGGGGAAAGAGAATGAGGAAACCCTCTGGGGTGGTGGAAATGTTCTATGTCTTTATTTGGATGATGATTACACAGGTGTATTCATATGAAAAATTCACCAGGCTATACACTTAAGATTAGTTCACTTTATGTATTTTATGCATCAGTAAAAAAGTCAAAGTATTTCCCCCTAGGGTTGGCCCTTTGCCCAAGGTAGGAGAGGTTTGAAAAAGTTCTGCTTCTCCTACACTCTCTTATACTGCCTGGCTCTGTTAATAGGATCTAGGACTCAGACTTGTGCTACTAATACCATGGCTCTTCTACATTATAGGTTAAAAAGGCTTTTGTGAATTAATTTCAGAAATACTACTTAAAATGAACTGTGTGGGAAAGTGCAATTGACTTACAAAAGAACATCAGGAGTGTAATTCAACAAACATGGAATAACTAACTCTACCGTGTACAAATGGTGCTTTGTGCTGAGACTGTCTCCAAGATGAATGAGACCAGGATCCTAGTGTCAGGAACCTGATCTTTCCTAGGTTAAGGTCTTTCCCATATTATTATCAGTTCAAGTATTGTTTGCCATGTTTTGGAAATAACCAAAACATAGTGTCTTTGAAAAAGATGCTGTTTTCATTCATTTTAAGCTGCGTTAACAGAATACCACAAACTGGGTAATTTATAAAGAGCAGAAATTTGTTCTCTCACAGTTCTGAGGCTGGGGAAGTTCAAGATCAAGGTGCTAGCAGGTTCGGTCTCTGGCTCACAGTTGCTACTTTGGTTCTCTGTCTTTCAGAGAAGAAGAACATTGTGTCCTCACATGGCAGAAGAGAAGAGAGAGAGAGAGAGAGAGAGCTCACACCGCCCCCATAACCCCTTTTTAAAGCAACATTAATCCGTTCATGAGGGTGGAGCCCTCATGCCCTAAACACCTCCCAAAAGGCCCCGTCTCCCAATAACGTTGATTGAGGATTACGTTTCTAGCACATGAATTTTGGGGACACACTTAAACCATAGCAGATGCTCAACATCATTAGCTATCAGGAAAATGCAAATCAAAGCCACTGCAAGATACCACTTCATACCCACTGGAATGGCTACAATAAAGAGATAATTACAAGTGCTGACAAGATACGGGGAAATTAGAATCCTCACATACTGCTGGTGGGAAGACAAAAAGGTGCCGCTACTTGGGAAAACAGCTTGGCAGTTCCATAACAGGTTGAGCAGAATCACCACATGACCCAGCAATTTTACTCCTAGGTATCTAGCGGAGAGAAATGAAAACATATGTCCACAAAAAAGCTTTTGCACAATATTCATAGGAAGATTATTCATACTAGCCAAAAGGTGGAAACAACTAAAATCTTCATCAACTGATGGATAAATAAAATGTAGTATGTCCATACAATAGAATATTACTCAGCAATAAAAAGGAATGAAGTAGTGGGTGCAGCATGAATGAACTTTGGAAACATTATGTTGAATGAGTCAGTCACAGAAGACCACATATTGCATTTTTCTATTTATGTGAACTGTTGCAGAATAGACAAATTTATAGAGACAGAAAATAAATTAGTGGTTGCCTAGGGATAGGGAGAGGGGAGAATGGAGAGTGACTGCTAAAGGGTAAAAGGTTTCCTTTTAGGGTGATCAAAATACTCTAAAATTAATTGCGGTGGTGGTTGGATAACTATGAATGTACTAAAAATAATTGAAATGTACACTTTAAATGTGTGAATTTTATGCTTTGTGAATTACATCTCAATAAAACTGTTTAAAAAACCTAGTGCCTTTGAAGAAAGCGACAAGAAAACCTAGTTAACAGCAGCATTCAATAAAAAGTATCCGAGTGGTTAAGAGGTGCTCTGGTGCGGACCACTGGGTTTTCATGCCAGGTCCACCATCTATTAGCTGTGGAATGTGGGTATGTTATTAAGCCTCTCTGTGCCTCAGTTTCCTCTTTGGAAAATGAAGATACTGGCAGAACCTACTTCATTCATAGGCACATGTACATAGGCTTTATGCATAACTGCATTAGTGAATGAGCCCATGTACAGCATTCATGGGTAGAGTTTAATAAATGTTAGCTATTATTTGTAGAGCGCTCTAACATTTTTAAAGTACTCTTACACACATTTTCTCAGTTGATAACACAAGTACTTGGGAAATTTTCATTCCTTCTGCCTCTGTAAAGTTTTGAGCAGCTTGTTTTTGGCCCTTGAAACCCTCTCATATTTATTACCCTCTCTACCTCTCCTCCACTCCATAATACCCAAGGTTTATCACTATTTGATTCTTTCTTTTACCTAATTTCTGCTAAGATGCCAATAAATAACACTTAAAAATGGGACCCAGTCAAGAAAATTTCCATGTTAAAAGAGAAATCTTAAAAACCAAAAGGGTCTGTAGAATCCAGAGTACTGGCAAATCTCCAATCACACCATTCAGGAGACAGCCCGTCCTTCTTACTCCATAGACTAGGTTCTGATTTTTGTGATGATTAGCCTATGATTCAGCATGTACATTTTGTTTTTTCTAAAATCAGCTTAATAGTACTAAAAATGGGCCCGGTGCAGGGGCTCACGCCTGTAATCCCAGCATTTTGGGAGGCCAAGGCAGGCAGATCACGGGGTCAGGAGTTCGAGACCAGCCTGGCCAACATAGTGAAACCTCGTCTCTACTAAAAATACAAAAATTAGCTGGGCATGGTGGCATGCACCTGTAGTCCCAGCTACTCAGGAGGCTGAGGCAGAAGTTGCAGTGAGCCAAGATTGCGCCATTGCACTCCAGCCTAGGCAACAAGAGTGAAACTCCATCTCAAAAGAAAAAAAAGTCCTAAGAATATAAAAATACTCTCATATATACAATTTATACTTCATTTATTAAATGAAATCTCTTATGCTAATAAACTGAGATTCTAAAATTTGCTTTTATTTTGATAATTATATTACAAAGTGAAGCATCTTATTAATTTTTTTCTTGCTACAAAATCAGTAACTGCAAGCAAAAGTATACATAAAACACCCATATTTCTCCCACTTTGATGGGAACATCCAGGTTCTTTTGTGTATATATACGTATATATATATATTCAGATAAATATATACTTAAAATAAGAATTATAACCTCATATGTGCCTCATTTTTCTTCTAATTAATAGTATTTATGATTCTTTTATGATTTTTATTTCTGAAATATTTTAATGACTTGATTTCATTATATAGACATGGAATAATTTATTTAACCAATACCTCGTGGTTAGATATTTAACAAATATGCACTGGATCATTAACTTTCCCTACAATTATTTCAAAAGTGAAGAAGATGCTAGGAAACTAAGGAAGTAAGGCATTGCTTCCCACATTCAGCTTTTGGGCCTTTATAATGGTGGTATAGTTTTGAGTTCTATAAACTAAGATAAATATTGAAAACTGAGGATTCAGAGGAGAACAATAAACAAAGCATTGGGAAATAGGAATTAAAATTATTTAACCTTAAGAAGAGAAGAAAAAGCTTAAACATGGCTACATTTATGTTTATTTACATAGAAAGAATATCCTATAGGACCTTGTGTTTTTCATGGTATCACTCTCACAGTCTGTCAGTATTAGAGTCATTATTGTATATATCTCCTCTTCCTATCTAGCCTGAGAGCTCCCAGAGGAAGTTATCTAATTGATCTATTTCCCCAGTTGTGTGTGCTGTTTAAAGAATAAATGTTTTCTGAACTAAAGTTGAATATAATCACAACGTTTCAAAGGAGGAGAGAGCAGATCGGGATCGTTTAGTTCTGCCTATAGTCACTATGCTGATTTTTACAAACTTCTAAAGGAATTATCAGCCACGTGACTCTATCCATTTTACTAGTATGCCACTGTTTGCTTCTTCTTCTTATAAAGAAGAATTTAAAGGCGTTTCCTCACTGTCTTACTCTAGTAAATCAGGTCCTTGTGTATCCTATTACTAAAATGTAAACATAATTGTGTTGAAATTATGTCCCACTGGCTAAGTTGAACTGTATGAAATGTTAGCTAAATGCTTCTGTATTTACACAGGTATGTTTGCTTACTGGGTAAGCACAGTTGGAAGTGTTTCATTTAAATATGATGAACTGACAATTTGGCGGTGCACCTGATGAGTAAGTTTTCCATAATCGTGATGTGATTCAAGTATTCTGTTTTGTTTTGTTTTGCTTTTTACTCAACATTTAGGCGATAAAGTTGTAGAATCTCCATAGGAAAGTTGAAAATGATAGCACAGTTTTGGCACACACCAAATTAATGTATTCAGAAATTCGTGTATTCAAATTATGCGGTCTCAACCTTTGAGGGATGTTGTAAGATTTTAGCCTATTGAGCAGTAAGGTCACTGCAAAGTTTTTTGGGTTGTTTGAATCATAACTTCCCACAGTTGATGTCAAAATATTTTAGTTGGCTTGTGCCTTCCTATACTATTCTGGTCTGATTTTGGTGAGGGTTGGTGGTATGTGTTTGTTAACAAAAAAAACACAAACACACACACACATATACACACACAAAACAAACAGAAAATGTCCCAATTACATCTTCATTTCCTCCTTCTTCTTCTTCTTCTTCTTCCTCCTCCTCCTCCTCCT
>NW_012105620.1:1030362-1040399 GCF_000951045.1 Mandrillus leucophaeus
CTTCTTCTTCTTCTTCTTCTTCTTCTTCTTCTTCTTCTTCTTCTTCTTCTTCTTCTTCTTCTTCTTCTTCTTCCTCTTCCTCTTCTTCCTCTTCTAGCAGGTAACAAAATAAAAGCTCTTAGTCAAGTCTCCAGTTAATAAAGACAAACATCATGTCTTGTCTCCCTATATGCTGTCCCAGAAAAAAAGCAGAGAAACAAGTTTATAAACTCTAAAATTTCCTAACAAAATCATGCCAGTTGGAGTTGTGGGAATTAACTACTCTTTTAAAATAGCTCCTGTCTTCATTTTGCCACTGAAGTACAAAAATGCTATAAAGTATTTAAAGTGCTTAGTATTGTGGTTGAAAACAGCATTCAATAAATTTTAGCTGTTAGGTTTTTTTTTAATAGAAAATAATATCTTAATATAAAAACTCACTCAAAAAGTCAATGGGCACAGTTAGTATAGACAATATATTTGATCTCAAAAAGGAATGGAGAAGAATCAAAATGAAAGGAAAATAGCAGTTTAAACTGTCAAGGGCATCGGAATAACTGAGATGTATATAATGTGGTTTTTTTCTTCTTTTGAGACAGGGTGGTGATCCTCTCACCTCAGCCTCCCAAGTAGCTGGGACTACAGGCATGTGCCACTGCACCTGGCTAATTTTTTCATTTTAATTTTTGGTAGACATGATGTCCCACTCTGTTGCCCAGGCTTGTCTTGAACTCCTGGCCTCAAACCATCCTCCTGCCTTGGCCTTTCAAAGTGCTGGGATTATAGATGTGAGCCACTGTGCTTGGCCTATTTTGCATTTTTTTTTTCAATCTGATGAAATAGTCCCAAAATCCTGGATAAACTAAGTGAAGAGAGCTAATTACTTTCCATGTTCATAGTGCCACCTTCAGGAAAGAAAGTGTTCATTTTAATTTAGTGCAAATGCATCTTTTTAAATTATTATTTATTATTATTATTATACTTTAAGTTCTAGGGTACATGTGCACAATGTGCAGGTTTGTTACATATGTATACATGTGCCATGTTGGTGTGCTGCACCCATTAACTCGTCATTTACATTAGGTATATCTCCTAATGCTATCCCTCCCCACTCCCCGCTCCCCACAACAGGCCCCGGTGTGTGATGTTCCCCTTCCTGTGTCCAGGTGATCTCATTGTTCAATTCCCACCTATGAGTGAGAACATGCGGTGTTTGGTTTTCTGTTCATGCGATAGTTTGCTGAGAATGATGGTTTCCAGCTGCATCCATGTCCCTACAAAGGACACGAACTCATCCTTTTTTCTGGCTGCATAGTATTCCATGGTGTATATGTGCCACATTTTCTTAATCCAGTCTGTCACTGATGGACATTTGGGTTGATTCCAAGTCTTTGCTATTGTGAATAGTGCTGCAATAAACATATGTGTGCATGTGTCTTTATAGCAGCATGATTTATAATCCTTTGGGTATATACCCAGTAATGGGATGACTGGGTCAATTGGTATTTCTCTTTATTGGAGATGGTTAGGCCAAGTACCTAAATATCAGGTGTGATAATGACGATGTTTAAGTTTAATTGATTGTCATGAACATGTTTAGTCTCATTTCTGCCTGGTTGTGTTCAAAGCAGAAGACAAACTGCTACCCTTTAAATTTTGAAATGGGGCATTAAAATTTGATTAGAAATGAAATACACATAATTTCCTATTTATTCTGCTTTGGAACACCATACTTAGATCTTTATATGTAGATCATGGAATTTGCATATATCTCCAAGAGGTTTAACAATCTCCCTTGATAATTGATTCTGTTAACCAATCTTATAAGAAAATTATCCACTATATTGAATTAAAAATGGGACTAAACAATCAATTCTAGTACTTGAATAGTACCCAATGGATGAACAATTGGTATGGGAAGTCAGTGTGGGTCAGATTAAACAACCTGGGGAAGAGGAGGGGAAGAGCTCCTAGAACTCTCTAGGGCTGCATTGTCTTAGGTAGCCACTAATTGCATGTGGCTATTGAGCACTTGAGATGCAGATAGTACAAATCAGGATTTGCTATAAATGTAGAACACATATAGGATTTTAAAGACCTAATGCCAAAAAATCAGAAAATATCTCAATATTTTTATATTGATTATATGTGGAAATTATATTTCATATATGTTACATTAAATTAAATATATTATTTAAATCATTTTTACCTATTTATTTTTAATTTTCTTCCTGTGGCTACTAGAAAGTTTAAAAGGTTATTTACGTGGCTTGCATTATACTTCTATTGGGAAGTATGCTCTAGGGCATACAAATAATAGTGGAAGCAGCCCCCATGATAATGATAGATTTACTAAGCACTTACCAAGTATCCGGTATTGTACTACGTGCTCATAAGAAAGCTTTGTGGCTACATGCAGTGGCTCAAGCTTGTAATCCCAGCACTTTGGGAGGTAGAGGCTGGAGAATTGCTTGAGCCTAAGAGGTGGAGGCTGTAGTTAGTTATGATTACACCACTGTACTCCAGCTTGGATGGCACTAGAGGCCAAGATTTGGGAGGAAGGTTCAGTGTGGATAGAAGTTTGAGGTGCCTGGGAAGCCTACCGGTCTGGATTAGGTATGGATCACAAACACTATGCACCAGGTTGAGACTGCTTATGGAGTACAGTGTTAGAAGAAGCCCTCTAGTGGTGAGCTGGAGCTGGTTTGTAACGTTCCATGAGCCAATTTGGCTCTTTTCCCAGCTCTGTTCAGTGATATCATGTTGGGAGCTTGAAATCAGCTACGGTAGGAGTATTTACACCACAGATTGTCAGTTGCTTCAAATCAGGTCTTCCTCCTCCTGCCTAACCTGGTGCCCCAAAGCTGTTTTACCAGCATACCACTTAAAACTTAAAACATTTCCAAAGCCTAGCAAGAAGGATAAACCAGTAATGATTACTGAGAAGGAGGAAAACCAGGAATGTGTAGTGTTGATTTAAAAAATAGAAAAAACTTTAAGCAGGAAGAAGCGGTGAATTCCTCCTTTGGAGGAAGCAATATTCCTTTTCATCAAGGAAGATGATGAATTCCTTTAATATACCTGTGATGTTTCTCTGGACGAGATTCTTGATATCCATTATGAAGTATGACACTGAAGTGTGATATGTACAGATACGGTCGGTCTAGTACAAAGGAAGAAAAATCATTTCTCTCCTGAGCAATATTCCTTTTTCATCAAGTAAGATGAAAAATGAGACCTTTTGGAGGTAACAATGGGGAAGTGATGGTAAATAGACTGAGGAGTGAGCTAAAGTTAGGAAATTGAGATTGTGCATGTAGACAAATCTTTTGAGAATCTTAGCTGTGGAAAGGATAGCCTGGAATAATAGTTGGAGATTTGAACGCATTTAAATGCTTATTGGAAGAATCCAATAAAGAGGGAGAGCTTGCAGATGAGGAGAGATGGAGGGTACTACTATAGCATGGACCATGAAAAGATGGTAAAGTTCTTGAAGAAATTAACCTTAGGAGGAGGGGTATCTTCTCTATTGCAGAGGAGGAAGTGCAGAAGGATGGTGTTACAGGTTTGGCTGCCCAGAAATCAGACTTGGGTTTATTTTCTTCAGATTTGCTTTCTAGTCTATAGCCATACCACCCTGAATGTGCCCGATCTCATCTGATCTCAGAAGCTAAGCAGGGTTGGACCTGGTTAGTACTTGGATGGGAGATTTACTTTCTAGTTAATATGATGTTTTTCCTGGTTAATGTAATTTTTTTCTGACATGACGTTTAGATACTTTAATATACTTATGCTATTTCTCTGGATGAGATTCTCAATATCCATTATAAAGTATGATACTCAAGTGTAATATCTACCATTAGGGTCTGTCCAGTACAAAGGAAGATAAATCATTTCTCTTTTGGGGACATTACATTTCTATTAATAAAGTCTAAAAGTTTTATGGTAGCTTTATCAACATCCTCCTATTGACTCATACTAGCTTGCAGTAAATTAAAATCCCCAATTCTTTATTTTATGATGGTTTTTTTTTTTTTTTTGACGGAGTCTAGCTCTGTTGCCATATTGAAGTGCAGTGGTACAATTTCGGTTCACTGCAACCTCCACCTCCCAGATTCAAGCGATTCTCTTGCCTTATCTCCTGAGTAGCTGGGACTACAGGCACGTGCCACCATGCCCGGCTAATTTTTGTATTTTTAGTAGAGACGGGGTTTCACCCTATTGGCCAGAGTGGTCTCGATCTCTTGACCTCGTGATCCACCTGCCTCAGCCTCCCAAAGTGCTGGGATTACAGACATGAGCCACTGCGCCCAGCTGGTTGTCCTTTCTAATCATCACTTCTCCCCCTCCACCATAACCATCCTTTATTTGGAAGATATGATTTTTGTTAGTTTGTGAGTTTTTGCTTTTAGAGTATGTACAGATTTTACATGTAGTCTAATGAAGCATTATTTTGGTAATTGATGCATTGTTATAGTCTGTAGAGGTAATTTTGGATTTTGATACCATGGAATTAATGCTTACAGACATGTTGACTCTTTTTCAAATCTTTTGAGTATTTCAGATGATGGAAAGATATCTTAAAAGCAACTAATACAACTACAAAATACAAATGATAAGCCCATAATAGCTAATGGGCTAGTGAAGAAAGTCTTCAATAAGTGGATTCTATGATAATACTGCCTTTACTTTTTCAAAGGTGAAGTTTGGGATATTGATTATCCCAATCAATAATTGTTATTTGTTCAAATAAACTCTTTAAAATTTCATTGTGTCTCAGTTTTCTTTTTAACAAACTGGAGTGTGGGAAGAGAATCATTCACATAAGTCAAAAATTCTTAATTGTACTATATTTCTAGCAGCATTGAAATAAGTTACATTAGTGCCATGTTCTGAATGTTTAGATTCTCCCAAAATTCACATGTTGAAATCCTAACCCCCAAGGTGATGGTATTAGGAGGTGGGACCACTGAGAGATGATTAGGTCATGAGGGTGGAGCCCTCATGAATGGGATTAGTGCCCTTATAAAAGAGGCCTCTTGTCACTTCCACCATGTGAGGATTCAGCAAGAAGGCACCATCTAAGACCAAGAAATGCCCTCACCAGACACTGAATCTGCTGGCACCTTGATCTTGGGCTTTCTGGGCTCCAGACTGTTAGAAAGATGTTTCTGTTGTTCATAAACTACCCCGTTTATGGTATTTTGTTATAGCAGCATAAACAGACTAATTAGGAAAAGATTCTTTGAGAGCAAAATAAATGTTAATATTAAACTGCAATGAGCCATTTTGACCCCTATGAATCTCTTTACTTTTGTTTTGGTATTTTAGTTATGGATGCAGAAGTGATTAATAAGTACCAAAAGAAGCAGAGTTTAAGTTTAAATTTATATGTATAGGCATTGCCCAATTTATTTAAATAATAAGTTATCTGTCATCTCTTAAAATCAGAGCTAATTCCTAAGCTATTTTGAAAGTCACCCTTTTCATTGTAATATTAACACCAGCAACAGATGTTTATACATATGTGTGTTTGTATATATATGTCATATATGCCTCTGTACATATTTACTTATATCATTTTTTAACAGAGTTAAAAACCTGGAATCAACCAAAAAAGCAAAATATTTTCCCTATAGATATGAACAATACAGTATTTCCAATTTACCTATAAAACCTTATTTCTTCGTATTAGTGGTGTACTGACACAAATACTTTCTACACTATTTGCAAGAAATGACACCACTTTCTTGTATAGAAGCTGCCACTGTTATTGTGTACTGGTCTATGGGAACCCCAAAAGGTCTAGCATCTTTTCTTTAAAGATTCAATTTGAAGAGGATTGAGAAAGGACTAAATGAAATAAAAGGACTAAAATATAATGAAGTAATAGTAGCCTCTTCTGTGCCTTAGAAAATCTGAACACCACTATTCAATCCTGACTTATTTCAACTCTTGAGATTCATGTTGGGATCCTTGGTTATTCCTCTTTCATGAACCTCTCATATGACAGAGTTAGTCTCAGAACTTCATAACTATATCGGCCATTTAATCCCTCCAGATGAGGAAACTTGCCTAAAGTCGTACAGGAAAAGTTAGGGCTTTAGCTGGCCTGTACTTGCTCCATTAAATTGCACTGAGCTGCTTCCTGCTGATGGGTCTAAATGAAAATAAATATAAAAGGTAAAAAATAAAAATAAAAAAGTCAATAATAAACTGCACTGAGTCGATAAGTCAGAAGTTAGATTATAAAGCTTTTATGTTTGGCACATTACTATGTACATTGTGGTCATTTAGCAAATATTCAATAATTAAGAAGACAATATGAAGAGTTAAAGAGAGAAAATTCATCTTTTGTTACTAAATTTAAAAATCACAGGCTTGTGAGAATCTCTTGAGTATGTTTTTCTTTAAACAGTGTCCCATTTAAAAATAGCTAAAAGAACATCACGCACTGACTTTTTCGACTTGAGGGGAAATTGTAGAATCATGAGGAAATGAAGGCATCTGTCCAGGGCAGTGCTGGAGCTCGTAAGTCTACTTACTAGTGTAAATTTTTAAGTACCTGTGGGTTTATCTATTGTGGGCTATATACAGATCTGCTTCTCTTTTGATGCCTCCTGTCTAGTGTTTATTGTTCCTTGGTGCGTCCAAATAAATCATGAACAAGATGAACAAGGGAGGAGGTAAAGGCAAAATTAGACAAAAGATATCAACTGCATTTGGAATTCTGATAAATGATGGTAGAATGACGACATGGCTGAAACTATTGCTTAAATGAGATTTCAGGATTGCTTCTATATAATATCTGAAGGAATTTTCCTCTATTAGCAGATAAGTGGGAACTGATTATGTCATGGTATGTTGAATTGAATTTTCTCCCTACAATATGTAATTTGGGTGTTGATGTGGTAAAAGGAGAGAATTACATAGAGCATAGCCTCTTGAAACATGGAGGGAACATCATCCACCAATGTACTCACTGGGGGCAATGGCCCTCTGTGATTGCATATAGAGTTCTATGGATAGTCTGTGTGTCTTTGGACTTTACAACATAGTTCTGGAATATGGCACCAGTAAGCAGTGTATAAGGCAAAGTTAGCACGGGCATTCTTACAGCAATTCAGCTGTTGTTTTCTTCTATCTTGACTCAAATATTTCATTCATTGGTCTTGAATACTGAAATAAAAATCAGAATACAGAACATGTGTGTAGAGTGTAAGAAGTTGCAGAAATACAACAAATTTTGGTATGGTTCTTCCTTTTAAAAAACCATTTAAGAATAATGGTATAATTTACATAGAGTAAAATTTACTCGTTCTTAGTGAATAGTTTTGTGAGTGTAGAGTAATGCCTACAGTCCTATAACCACCCCACAATCAAGATATAGAACAGTTCCATCATTTAGAAAAATTCCCTGTGCTCCTTTGTAGTTAGCTCCTCCCTGGCAATCACTTATCTATTTCCTGTCCCCATAGTTTTGTCTATTCCAGATTGTCCTATAAATTGAGCCATATAATATGTAGCCTTTTGAGTCTGGTTCTTTCAATGAGCATATAGCATTCCCAGTACATCCGTGATGTTGTTTGTTTGAATAGTTTATTTTTTTGTATTGTTGAATCCATTGTGTGGATTTACTATAGTTTGCTTATTCATTCACCAGATAAAAGGCATTTTGGTGGATTTGGGTTGTTTCCAGTTTTTAATGATTGCTTCTTGCCTTTTACAAAGTTTTCTCTCAATTTCTTTTTTTTTTTTTTTTTTTTTTAAGATGGAGCCTTGCTCTCACCTAGGATGGAGTGCAGTAGTGCAATCTTATCTCACTGCAACCTCCGCCTCCTGGGTTCAAATGATTCTTGTGCCTCAGCCTCCTGAGTAGCTGGGATTATAGTGCGCACCACCGTGCCTGGCTAATTTTTGTATTTTCAGCAGAGAAGGGATTTTGCCATGTTGGCCACGCTGGTTTCGAATTCCTGACCTCAGGTGATCCACCGGCTTTGGCCTCCCAAAGTACTGGGATTATAGGTGTGAGCCACCGCTCCCGGCCTCAAGTTTTTTTCATCTAGTCTTCACAGCAACATGTGAAATAGATACTATTACTATTTTGCAGATGAGGAAGCTGAGGCTCTGGAAGGGAGTGTTAATGACTTGGCCAATTTCACACAGCTAGTACATGGAAAAGCTAGGATTCCAACAGGTTCTGTGACTGTAAAGCCTGTGTTCTTCCCACAGCTCTATGCTACAAAGAAGCAAAGGGGCAAGAGGGTGCATATTTTATGTCATTCTGAGTTTAGAGGAGATAAAAGTCACTAAAAGTAAAATTCACTAGGGGCAGCAGCCCTAACATTTGTTTTGGAAGCCACTCCTCCATGGTCTCTCATGCTCCTACATGTCTTGCTGGACATGCTAAGAATGTGAGATCTTGATGACTCTTTATCTGGGCTTGGAATTGGTTTGCAGCATGCCATTTTACAGGTTGAGGTAATCTGGGACAAAGAGCAACCTTGCTTTTGCTTACTATAAAAGCAGAAGATTCTTCAAGCTAAGCCTTTCTCTCCTCTAACGCAACCCATTACAGGTGCAGGGATCAATTTGGGCTCTCTATGTCACCCCACGAGATTTAGGGGCAAGGCGAATTGATGTAAATATGCCTATTCAGGTTGCTGTGTTGTGATGAAGTCCTTTGTCTGATCCAGGAGTCTTGTGTCTTCTGCTATTAATAGCATCCACGAAACAGTAATAGGCTAACTGATTAGATTGTGGATAGAATAAAATGAAATCCCAGATCCAAAAGTTTATATCTAAAGTATCAGTAGTCTCTGGAAAACTTGGAAAAAGAAGGCGTAAGAGCAATCATAAAATAAGTTAAAAAAGGACAAATACTGGTCTTTAAATTAGTCAACATTTTTGTGATCTAAACTGTTTCTTCAACATTTCACCCTCTGGAAAGGAGCCCTGGTTTTAGGGCTTAAAACTCCAAATTGCCCCTTGCTGTTGCTCTGCTTCACTGCATGTTAAGCTCTAGAAAACTAACTTCTCATGTGTTGGTAGGTACTGTTTCTGTGGGCTTTAGTGTTGCCATGATCAGACATCTTGAGAGGCTGATTGGCTGTGATTCCAGACAGCTTCCCAGTTGGGAAGTTTCGTGCTGAGGTCACTCTGGTTGGTAATTCATGGGCTATAACGATACAGAGGTGGAAAGAATATTAGAGCTTCCTCTGTTTAATGTCTTCATTTTATAAGTAACCAGACTTCTGGGGAAGAGTAACTCGACCAAAATTATACTGCAAGTTAATGGCAGGGCAAGAATATCTGGTTCGGAGCGAATCCCATTGTTTAATTCACCACTTTGGTTCAAATCTACTTCTTCTGAACAAGACATAGCAATCATGGGATACTGACTTATATTAACCAAGCTCAAGTTTGGTAGGTAAGCCAGAATCCAATTTAGTTACAATTGGCGGTATGTAGCTATCTAGAATCAGGACCCTTCCCTTTCAGAAGCAAGTCTTCCCAGACTTAACCTTAAGTCATAAATCAAGTGGTTGCTTGGTGGGCACAGAATTGGAATACATTTAAATGCAAATGTCTATTCTCTGGCAACATAACCATATAACTAGATTAGCTATATGGATTTCTCTTGATTTAGTATATTACTAGTTAAGGAACTGAGTTGGAGGTTTAGAATTCACTCATATTTATTGACCACCTACTATGTGCCACGTACCTAGTATATGGCTCTGGACCTACTGATAGTGTCTTCTGGACAACTGCTTTATAAAGACATATTTATTATCCCAATACTCATTTTACCTAGTCATCTACGTACCACCACTTCATTCTCAAAGCAAGAAATGTATACTTTTCGAAGGTTTATATTTTCCCTCTTGATCCTCAAAATCATAAATCTGTACAGTAGATAATAACTATCCTATTTTACAGTTGAGGAACCTGAGACTTAAAGGGGTAGAAAAACATGTTTCAAGTTACACAATTAGCAGGTATCAGGCCTAGGACCTGTATACTTTTTAACTCACATATTGCTTTTTTTTTTTTTT
>NW_012105620.1:1040449-1042553 GCF_000951045.1 Mandrillus leucophaeus
AAAAAAAAAAAGAGATCGCATTTGGGAAGCTTGAATATCCTCTTGCTTCCCATTGTTAGGGACCTACTCAGATTCTCACAGCACCCGCGACTTTGAGAGTTAAGGGAAGCTTTTCCAAATACTTTCTCTCCCTTCCTCCACTGCTCCACCTCTGCTCGCTCCCGTCGCCTTTCTTTCCTCAAAATCCTTCGAATTGGCCTTTGTCAAGGAGTCTTCCTCACAGCCTTTCTCATTGTCACATCCTTCCTGCAAAACCCATTCTCAAAGAGGAAACATTTTAAAGATAGTAAAGCTACTCTCAGGCACATAAATATTTGAATTAGACATTGTTCCTAAACCATACTTGAAAACAATTAAGATAATATGTTTACAGGATATTTCTGTTTTCCCCTACACAGTTTTACCAAAGTACTTTTTATTAGAATGACCACACGATGTTAATTTTTTTTCATTTTGAAATAATTTCAGGCTTAGAAAAAAGTTTCAAAAATGGTACAAATAATTCCATTATATCCTTCACTCAGCATTCACAAATCTCAACATTTTTCATAACCCTAGTACAGTAATCATAACTAGGAAATCAACATTACTACTACTCTATTAACTAAAGTGCAGATACGGATTAATTCAAATTTCTACAGTTATCTAACCAATGTCTTCTTTTTTCTAGTCCAGGATTCAATTCAGAACCTTGCAATGCATTCAGTTGGCATGTCTTGTTTCTTTTAATCTGTGACAGTTTCTTAGTCTTTCTTTATTCATGACTATGATACTTTCGAAGAGTACTGGCCAATTTAGTGGAATGTCTTTTAATTTGGGTTTGTCTAGTATTTTCTCACTATTAAGCTTATGCATTTTGTGGGACAAGAATATCACAGAAGTGATGTGTCCTTCTCATGAGGCACAATATGTCGTCATGTCTCATTAATGGTGATGTTAACTTTGATCACTTGGTTAAGGTGGTCCCTGCCAGTTTTGGCCAATGAAAAGTTGTGATTTTAATTTTTGTGTTTAATTATAGGGGGAAGTATTCTCATCATACGCAAGGTAATTTTAGTATTCTTGACAGTTATTACTGTAGTATTTGTCAAGTGGCAAGGTTCTATTTGCATCACTCTGATTTTAAATTTAATCTGAATATTCAACTGCATAATAACTTCCTAAAGATACTTGACTAATACTTTTCTAGTTTACACTAAGGGAAAAAAAGGCATTTGGAGGCTGTGTATATGTATGCTGTGGAATTAATGGCTAGAATGGAATTTATAAATGTATTTTTTTTTTTTACAGACAATTGCATTCTAAATGAATAATTCACTATTCTTAGTACTTGTAAGAAACTGGATTCTAAAAATCCCAATTTACATGCATTTATAAGCTTATTAATTGAATTGCTTTTATTCTGTGTTTATACAAAATGGTTAAATGTGAACTATATTTAAAAATAGAACAAAGATAAAATGTCCTTCATATTATTTCCAATATACTTTGAGTTTTTGTTGACATTTGCAAAACCGATCATTTAAATTAACAATGCATCTGACTCTCATCCAATAATAGGTTACTTCTATTTAGTCTTAATGTTTGCAGAAAGGATTTACCGGAATTTGGAATGAGTACTCCACTGCAAGGAAAATAGACTTCTTGTGGGTGAAACTTAGAGATCTTTTAATCCACTAGTTATTTGACTATCAAACATTTTGATATGTCATTTGAAGATTAAGTTATCCTATGCAGCATTATTCTTGTACATAGAAAACTGGTCTAAGATTGGGTCTTAGTTCTAATGCCACTTTTTCTTGCTTTCAGTATGAAGGAAAGCAGGGGAGTGAGTTTTAGCTTTTTTGGGGGGGGGCGGTCACTGGCCCATGTCAGTATCTGGTATCTATGAACTGTTTCACCAGAAAAACACACAAACTCACATTAAAGCAAAATACAATCCAATGTCAAAAATGGTTGGGGGGTTAGCAAGGGAGGAACAAACAGGCTGCCAGGCTTTCAGAGGCTTCCCAGACGCAGTGTCTCCTCCTGCCATATGGCACAACTCTCTTGGCAGCTCAGATGGGTAGCTAAGGCTGCACAGCCCATCTGGCTGCTTGTCATT
>NW_012105620.1:1044243-1048154 GCF_000951045.1 Mandrillus leucophaeus
ATTACAGGCTTGAGCCACCGCGCCCGGCCAACTCACATATTTCCTAAAACTGAGTTTATTACATTCCAAATGTGGCATGTGAAAGTCTTTCTTTTGTAATTCTATATTGCCACTTCCATGATTTGGAAAAGGTTCTAATCTCATCTACAAATTGGTTCAGTGAACAAATTATTGATCACCAACCGAATGCAAAGCTTATTATGTGCAAAGCACTGAGTCAATCTCTGAAGAGGAAACCAAGATGAAAAACACAAGATCCTTGTATTCTTGGAACTTACAATATAGTGGAGAATGTATATAACACACACACACACACACAATCTGGAAGTAAGCAGACTAGAAGTACAAACAATATGGTATGGGAACAGAGGGAAGATAAAGAAATTCCAACTAGCATGATTTGATTTGAGAAGGCTCTTTGGAAAAGGTAGCTGAAATTTGAGAGTAAGAATTTGCCAGGAAGAGAAAAGAAAAAAGACAATCCAAAAGTAAGGTACCTTCAACAAAGACCTGAAGGCAAGAGAGTACTAGTATCAAGTACATCTGAAGATAGGAGGTGTTGGTGGTGTTGTGGGAGATTATGAGAGAAAGGCAAAGAGAAGTCCTAAAGGGGTTTTATGTGAATTAGAGAACTTACAACTTAATTCTATGTGTTAAGAAGGTCTTTCAAGGAACTTGGGGCAGGGGAGAAATATGATCAGCTTAAGATAATGCTTATTGGCTTTAATTATTGGATCTCTACTTCTTTGCATAGTGCATGACACTTGCTGGGTGCAAAGACATATGTTAAATGAACTAACTGGAGAAGGAATAGATGGGGGTTATCAGGTTATCGTTATTGTTTAAGAAGAGGGCAGGTGTAATCAACACAGCAGAGGGGAAAATGACTGTCTTTGATAGCTGGATTTGGACATATGGAGAAGGGGAAGAGTTAAGGAAAGCTGACTTTACCTCTGTTCCACCAGGAAGATGGTGATGCTGGCAACAGGGCACACAGAGAGAGGAATAGATAGATGGTCTGGCAGAATGGGAATAAGGAAAGATTCTCAATTCTGTTTGGGATTATGTTGCATTTGAAGTTCTGGAAGAATATCTAGTGAAAACTGATTTTCGGGTCTAGAGCATTCATGAACCAGCTTTTCTTTGAGAGGGGATCATTTTCATATGCCTGATTTCATCCATTGTTTTATACAGATTTGAATTAATTTAATTTTAAAATTTTCCTTGCATTGCCTTAAAATGGTGGGGAACTACCTTATTTGGGCAGTTACCCTGTGTAAGAACGACTCTAAGGAGGAAGTGAAAGGAAAAACGCCTTAAAGGAAATAAGTGGTTGGAGGTGATCTTAAGATTTTCATGCAGTGAAGCTGGGCAAACCTCTTCCTCTATCCTTGTTCTTTGGGGTATGAATGGAGAAGTAATTTTAAAGGACAGACCCTGTACTGTACTTAGAAATCAGGCAGTAATAGAAAAATATGCATATACACGAACTACTTGTAATCGAAAAAATAATAAGCCATGTAACCAGAGGTGATGTGCTACTTTATTGACCACTCTTCTGATTGAGGCGTTTACACTGCTGGAACCTTTGCAATTTAAATTTTTGGAGCCCTGCTGATAGTCTGCTTTATAAGGGCTTCATTCGTCCATCCATGCGCTATACTGAGCCACGTTACACCGGGGAGCAGAGAGTTTATCAGTCTTGGACGATGTTTTTCCTTCCCTTTCTTTTTCTCCGTGGCTGACTTCCTTGCGCCACCAGAGTGCAGTTATCCTAAGCTCTCCCCTTCTGCAGTCTAACGCCTGTCCCGCACAGGCTGGAGCTGTAACAGCCCCCACCGGCGTGGCGCTTTACCTCACACTCCCAGCTCGCGCTCCCCAACCCCTGCTGGGCGGGAAACGCGTGCCCCAGGGACCGTTGGAGCAAACTCCCAACCGTCCCTTTGGCCCAGTAGGCGCGCAGGGGCTGCCGGGCGGCGCGCAGAAGCTAGGGGCGGGAGCGGGCGCGGGCGTAGCCCGGAGCCAGCGGGCGGAAGGCGCGGGACCAGCCAGGACCCGGGCGGGAGGAACCGCGGGCCGGAGGGGCGCTCAAACCTGCCGTTGGCGTTGGGGTTGGGGAGCTCTCCTGTTTGCATTGCTCGGAAATTAGTTGAATACAGTGAATTAGAGAAAACAAGTTGAAAAATGATAAGTATAATGAGATCTCATTTGTGGGGGAAGATCCATAGGGCCAGACTCTCTGTGTGCACGTGCAAATAGATTGAAAAGGATCTGACGAAGCTAGGGGAAGGAGGAGGTTGGGAGAGCGGACTGAAGGGAGTGTACCTGCTATATTGCACATTCAGTGCATATGCCGCTGAAGCGGGCCCATGTATATGGCATATTTCTGAGATATTTAACATTCTTGATGTTTAGAATGAAAGTGTAATTGGAAAAAAAAAAAAGAGATCGCATTTGGGAAGCTTGAATATCCTCTTGCTTCCCATTGTTAGGGACCTACTCAGATTCTCACAGCACCCGCGACTTTGAGAGTTAAGGGAAGCTTTTCCAAATAGTTTCTCTCCCTTCCTCCACTGCTCCACCTCTGCTCGCTCCCGTCGCCTTTCTTTCCTCAAAATCCTTCGAATTGGCCTTTGTCAAGGAGTCTTCCTCACAGCCTTTCTCATTGTCACATCCTTCCTGCAAAACCCATTCTCAAAGAGGAAACATTTTAAAGATAGTAAAGCTACTCTCAGGCACATAAATATTTGAATTAGACATTGTTCCTAAACCATACTTGAAAACAATTAAGATAATATGTTTACAGGATATTTCTGTTTTCCCCTACACAGTTTTACCAAAGTACTTTTTATTAGAATGACCACACGATGTTAATTTTTTTTCATTTTGAAATAATTTCAGGCTTAGAAAAAAGTTTCAAAAATGGTACAAATAATTCCATTATATCCTTCACTCAGCATTCACAAATCTCAACATTTTTCATAACCCTAGTACAGTAATCATAACTAGGAAATCAACATTACTACTACTCTATTAACTAAAGTGCAGATACGGATTAATTCAAATTTCTACAGTTATCTAACCAATGTCTTCTTTTTTCTAGTCCAGGATTCAATTCAGAACCTTGCAATGCATTCAGTTGGCATGTCTTGTTTCTTTTAATCTGTGACAGTTTCTTAGTCTTTCTTTATTCATGACTATGATACTTTCGAAGAGTACTGGCCAATTTAGTGGAATGTCTTTTAATTTGGGTTTGTCTAGTATTTTCTCACTATTAAGCTTATGCATTTTGTGGGACAAGAATATCACAGAAGTGATGTGTCCTTCTCATGAGGCACAATATGTCGTCATGTCTCATTAATGGTGATGTTAACTTTGATCACTTGGTTAAGGTGGTCCCTGCCAGTTTTGGCCAATGAAAAGTTGTGATTTTAATTTTTGTGTTTAATTATAGGGGGAAGTATTCTCATCATACGCAAGGTAATTTTAGTATTCTTGACAGTTATTACTGTAGTATTTGTCAAGTGGCAAGGTTCTATTTGCATCACTCTGATTTTAAATTTAATCTGAATATTCAACCGCATAATAACTTCCTAAAGATACTTGACTAATACTTTTCTAGTTTACACTAAGGGAAAAAAAGGCATTTGGAGGCTGTGTATATGTATGCTGTGGAATTAATGGCTAGAATGGAATTTATAAATGTATTTTTTTTTTTTACAGACAATTGCATTCTAAATGAATAATTCACTATTCTTAGTACTTGTAAGAAACTGGATTCTAAAAATTCCAATTTACATGCATTTATAAGCTTATTAATTGAATTGCTTTTATTCTGTGTTTATACAAAATGGTTAAATGTGAACTATATTTAAAAATAGAACAAAGATAAAATGTCCTTCATATTATTT
>NW_012105620.1:1050794-1054957 GCF_000951045.1 Mandrillus leucophaeus
TGAGCTGTTTAAAGTTGATCCAAAGTATTACCTGTTCTCTTTGAAAGACCAAACCCAAAGGTCTTTAGTGTCTCTTGTAATCAGTGTAAAAGGAAACAAATTTAAACGGTTTTAGAAACATGTTTCATAAACAGCCTTCATCTGCTTTAGATGTCGGTCACCATTTACCATGCTTCTCTCTAGGCTCAATAGTTCATCTTCCTTTGACCTGTACTCATAGATTCTAGTTCCAAATCCATCACCATTTTAATATATTTTTCTAGATCTTATGTAAATGTTTCAACTAGGCACCGTGGCTCATGCCTATAATCCCAGCACTTTGGGAGGCTGAGGCAGGAGGATCATTTGAGGCCAGGACTTCAAGACCAGCCTGGACAACACAGGGAGACCTTGTCTTTACAAAAAAACTGCAAAAATTAGCTGGGCATGATGACTTGTGCTTGTAGTCCCAGCTACTTGGGAGCCTGAGGCAGGAGGATCGCTTGAGCCTAGGAGTTCAAGGCTGCAGTGAGCTATGATTGCACTACTGCACTCCAGCCTGGAGGACAGAGCCAGACCCTGCCTCTTAAAAAAAAATTTCTATATTCAAGTGGTCACATCCTAAATTGAATACATAATTGCATTTGCAGAACTCGATTACTAATGTCATTTCTAGTAGGAGGAAACTAATCACATTTAAGCCCTTACATTTCTTAAACACTTTAATGTTGATTTCTTCCCCCCAAACACTGCTGCAGTTTTGTGTCATGCCCAGCTTATGTATTATCACGACTCCTAGATATTTTACCTTCTAATACAGGCAACTAATCTTTTGATCAGTAAATAGAAGTGATTTGAAAAGCTATAGTTAAGTAACTTTTTATTTATTTTTTTGAGACAGAGTCTTGCTTTGTTGCCCAGGTTGGAGTGCAGTGGTGCAATCTAGGCTCACTGCAAACTCCGGCTTCCGGGCTCAAGTGATTCTAATGCCTCAGACTCCTGAGTAGCTGGGATTACAGGCAGCACCATCATGCCGGGCTAATTTTTGTATTTTTAGTAGAGACAGGGTTTCACCATGTTGGCCAGGCTGGTCTCGAACTTATGACCTCAGGGGATTAGCCCACCTCGGCCTCCCAAAGTGCTGGGATTACAAGCGTAAGCTGTCTACAGTTAAGGAACTTTTAAAATTCATTTGTACTGCAGTAACATATCTTCATTATCCAAGCATTTAATTTGGAAAACCTAAGTGTGAGTATTCTGAACATTTTAAAGTTTTTGTTTACCTTTTATGTTTTTGACTAGATTCAAGCAAATATTGATTTTATTTCTTATAGTCCTGAAGTAATACATTTTGTCTATAAGTTTTCTTTAAGGTGACTATTAAGATTAGAGTTCTGCCACTGTGTTCATGTTACAAATTTGGCCTCGGTGACTTTCTGGGCCACGAGAATCAGCAGTAACCTGAATCAGGTAGGCAGTGTATTGTTAGCTGGCTGCTTGGGTCAAGTCAGCAGCCACAACTACCCTGCCACTTGCTTCTGGATAAATTCTTCTTGTCAATGAAGTGCTCTGGCTACCTGTGTGTGATGAGCTGGCAGTGTATTGTTAGCTGGTTGAATATGTGAATGGCATCAGCTAACATGCAACTGCTGTCTTATTGCATATACAATGAAAATCAGAGTGTAACTGAATCTGTAATTAGTGTGTGTTTACGTGTACTTTCTGCTATGAAGCAAGGCACTATTTACTATTATAGTAAATTATTATTGCCATTAACTTACAATACAGTAATACTTATAATACAATGGACAGTTTTATAATGGTAAGGAAAGTACTACAATTACTTAAATTTTTTTCCTTTTAAGAAAAATTTACTTATGCCTGCTTTTCCATAACTAAAAGTTTTTAAGAAATATTTTTGGAGTCTTTGGAGTCTTTCGGAGTAGACAGTGTTTAAGTATTTGTGAAATTATATATTTTTACATGTAAGGTTTAGAATGTAATAACAATGTGGAATGGACCTACAATGTGTCCCCAGATTTTCAGTGAAGTCTTTGGGATTCTTTCTGCATCATTAGTTTCTGAATACAGCATTAGAATCGGTTTCCAAAACCGTGACTGTGTGTACCAGCTGGAGGGAAAGTTGAGGTAATTTTCCAGATGAGTCAGTCAACTAAAACATTTTTCACTTGAAATATCAAGAATATTGGAGATTTTTTTTGGATGGGGAATGGTTTAATTTTTTTTGGAAGATTTACCTCAATCCTTTCACTTCATTTTCTGTAAAAACACAGGTTCATGAAATATTTGGAAGGGAGCACGAGATCTAACTTGTGAAGTGGGAAGAACTGACCATACATTATGACTTTAAATATTTTCTCATTCCCTGAGAGGCATTTTGGCCCATGAAGCAGTATAGATATGTGCTGGCTTCCAGACATGCAGTATTCTTGTGTGGACATTTGTAGCCAGTTAGTGGAACTGACTTTGGTGGTGCCATCAGTTAGTTAAGCCATAGATGAGATATAAGAAATATTTCACATTCGCTACTGTACTGGATTGTAAGTTATTGGTAAAATGATTTTTATGCTTTCCTTATTTAAATATAAACATATTTCTAGAACATGGGTTAAATAGATACCTATAGTTTGATTCTTATGCATTTTACTACTTTCAAATCACATCCTCTTTTTGTTGTTGCCCAGTGTTATACACTTTCAGGAGATTTATGTTTATCTTCCATGTAAAAATTGTTTTCATCTTGTCTCTTTTTAAGGTTAAATTTCAACATGTTATTTTCTATACAGAGTCACTGACCTGGTGATAAGAATAAAACCTACTAAATTTAGAAGTCTTGGCTTTTGTGTTTTAGTTTTTTAAAATTAAACAGCAAGACATAAAATGCCAACTTTATTTTATTTTAGATCAAGGGGTACATGTGCAGGTTTGTTACGTGAATATATTGGGTGATGCTGGGGTTTGGGCTTCTAGTGAACCTGTCTCCCAAATAATGAACATTGTACCCAATAGGTAGTTTTTCGGTCCTTGTGTTCCTTTCTTCCTACCCCTTCTGGAGTCCCCAGTGTCTACTGTTTCCATCTTCATGTCCATGTGTACCCATTGTGTAGCTCCCACTTAGAAGTGAGAATATGCCATAATTGATTTTCTGTTTCTGAAAATGACAACTTAAATTAAAAAAAATTTTTCTTTTTTAGAACTGTTGATTCTGTAGGGAAACCAACTTTATGTTCAATAAACAGAAGACATTTAAAGTTGTGGTTTAGTCTCATATTATTGAGATGATGAGAAAAGAGGGAAGGAATGGAATGAAATAAAAATATGTGAAAGAAATAAAAAATATATTAAAGAGATGAATGGGTTAGGAGGAAAGTGAAGATACAAATTAAAAGAGAAAATGTTTCCATAGGTGGGAGAGGGAAAGAAAGGGATACACACTGGGATATCAAGGGTCAAACAGGGGGAAAAGGGATTGGAAAAAGAGGAGGGAGGCTCTGCTGATGGCAAAGTATTTTCTCCCAGGTGTTTTCTCTTGGGGCAGTCTCTTGGCTGTTCACTGGTATTGGGAATGTCACTACCTCCCATCGCTGCCCTCTGAACCTCTCACTATTATAGTGATAGCCTCCTTCTTTCTCTCTCTCTGCTGCGTTTTATTTCCCTGCAAAGACACTATGCTGCTCTGCAAGAGACATACTTAACAGTTCAGCTGGAGGAGGGGAAGGGAAGAGTGGGAAGGAGTGTGATGGATTAGTTTCTAGGCATAACAATTATTAGAATTTTATTCTATGGGAAAGATAAAATCAAGCAGAGGACTAAATATAGACAGAGTGTCCTCATATCAGCTCCACCCAAACATGTCATTTTTCTTTCAAAGGAACACCACAAATCAATGTGGTGCAATCATGGCTCACTGCAGCCTCTACCTCCTGGGCTTAAGCAATCCTCTCACCTCAGCCTCCTGAGGAGATGGAACCACAGGTATGTGCTACCACACCTGGCTAATTAAATTTTTTTTTTTTTTTTTGCAGAGACAGGGTCGCTCTGTTGCCCAGGCTGGAGTTTAGTGGAGCCATCTCGGCTCACTGCAGCCTTGATCTCTTTGGGCTCAAGCAATCCTTCCACCTCAGCCTCCTATGTAGCTGGGACCTGAGGCATGTGCCACCACA
>NW_012105620.1:1056007-1056329 GCF_000951045.1 Mandrillus leucophaeus
AAAAAAAAAAAAAAAGTGTAATCTGACAAGCACAGGATCTAGAAAAATTCCACACCTGAAATTATGATTTTGCTAAATAGTTTCTCTTTCAATATATTATCTGTGTTTTCAAAGGAAAGTATCATGCGTGTGCTCTCCAAAGAACTGAAGCAGAAGAAAAGTCAAAGCTCCACCAAGGTGAGTGTCCAGGGCTTGTTCTTGTTCTCTGTTTTAATTCTGATCTTGAACAAACGAATTCTTGGTAAAGAATGTATTTGTAGGAAGTATGAGCTGGTCTGAAAATATGAGAATTTAAGTACAGTATCTTATTACATACTAAAAA
>NW_012105620.1:1056435-1068497 GCF_000951045.1 Mandrillus leucophaeus
ATCTCGGCTCACTGCAGCCTTGATCTCTTTGGGCTCAAGCAATCCTTCCACCTCAGCCTCCTATGTAGCTGGGACCTGAGGCATGTGCCACCACACCCAGCTAATTTTTTGATTTTTTTGTGGAGACGGGGTTTTGCCATGTTGCCTCAGGCTTGTCTCTAACTCCTGGGCTCAAGTGATCCTCCCTCCTCAGCTGCTTAAAGTGCTGATATTACAGGCCTGAGCCATCATGCCCATCCCCAATTGTCATATTTTTAGAAATTTTGCATCCTAGTTACTAAACCATTGGTAGATTGAAATTGGCCATGAGGGAGCATGAGCATTTACACTGAACTGGCAAACGCTGTACGTCAGGATTCCTCCTCCAGAGTCTGCTATTAAACATGTACTAGCCACCATTATATATATGCTACATACACTGCAGTTATTAAGAATTATATATATGTACATGTATACATACTATTGATAAAGTGTAATTGTTAAACATTTAAAAAAATGAAATACAACTTTCAGGGCACATTTCAGGCAAATTCATATTTATTCCAGTCTCTAACACTCTGTTGTTCCATCTGCTGTAAGATGATCAGGAGTTAGTATGAAGTATTCTTCTCTACGCACCAAAGAAAACAAAGCAAACTTCAAGTCAGTGAATTAATTACCACAGTTAAAATGCATTTGATTTTGTCCTTTTCCTTTTTCACAAGGACAACAGCTGAATACTCTTTTATGTGATGCATGATATTTTTCTTTTTCTCTTTTTTTTTTTTTTTTGAGACAGAGTCTTTGAGATGGGGTCTTGCTCTGTCGCCCAGGTTGGAGTGCAGCGGTATGATCTTGGCTCATTGCAACCTCAGCCTCCTGTTTTCAAGTGATTCTTCTGCCTCAGCCTCCCAAGTAGCTGGGATTACAGGCACATGCCACCATGCCCGGCTAATTTTTGTATCTTTTACAAAAAATACAAATACAAAGATGGTCACCATGTTGGCCAGGATGGTCTCGAACTCCTGACCTCAAGTGATCCGCCCGCCTCGGCCTCCCTAAGTGCTGGGATTACAGGCGTGAGTCACTGTGCCTGGCTCTGATGTTGATATTTTTCTGTTACAGTCCTTAGCCCAGGCATCCTGTAGCACTCCATGTCCCAGACTTTTTGATGCAGAAACAAGACTGAAGGAAGATTGTCCAATATAGGAAAGATTCAACTTTTCCTCTGTGTGTTTGTCCACTGGTATTCCTATGAGGCATTTGAGTTACAGGTAGCAGCACCTTAGCAAATGACTCCAATTCCTCTCTCAGCACACATAACCTAATTGTTACGGAAACCCGAAGGGACACCTGAATGTCCTTTCTTTCAAGGCAATACGTATGACATGCTTTCAAATCTCCGCCTGCCTACTCTGCTTACCTAAAGGGCAAGGGGAGAAAATCCAGCACTGACATAGAATCTGTAGGTTGAATAAGGCAACCAAGATTAGAGATGTAAGTGAAGAAACCCACTTTATCTGGCTTTGAAGAGAACTAGTGACTTACGGCAGGACGTTCATCTGTATCATGTTGACTGGGACAGTCCTGGTTGTTTCCAGTGCAGCTCCATTATCATCCATCTGGCAGTGGGGAGTCTCTGCTGCCCATGTGGTGCTGGCATACGCAGTGCTGCTCAGGCCCCTAACGTGAACGCATAAAACACCCCTGCAGTGCCACAGCACTGCTATGAGCTCATGGAAGGCGTATGTGGGGATACAAGGCAAGAGTTCTCTGGCAGCAACACTTGGAGGGGCCGCCTGAACAAAAGTTTTCTTAGAGGCTCATAATTCAAATTGCTAATAGGCTCTTGGGGCAAAATTGCAAAGGACAGATAGACTTGTTGGGTGGCTTCTGTTTCTTTTTGCCAGCAATCCAGGTTAATTCTGATTTCCTTCCTGGTCACTTAAAACACCTTGCTAAGTGTGTTAATTGACTTTTAAAGTTGCAAAGGGCTTTTTTATTCCATTCAACCCCTGTTCAATTTACAGGTGAGGAAACTGAAATAAGGTACTTAAGTGACTTGCCTAAAGTCACGCAGCTGGCGAGCAGTAGGAGCAGGCTTGCTGACACACTCATCTGGCATTCGTGAGGCTATCCCTACAAATCCTCTTGACTTCTGGTAGAAACTCCACCTCCACCTCCACCAAAATATCTTTCTAAATACCTTCATAGCTGGGTGGCTGGATATGTACTTTGAAGCAGAAGATGCTTCATGAAGTATTTTTGGTTTATCTAAGAACTTTGGTCCAAATACATATACAGAACTATTTACTGAGGTAGCATTACTGAATTCGCCATAAGAAACATCTTCACTTTCATCCATTAGGTCAGGATTTGGGAGTCAAGTCACAGACTACTTAAATCGGGTCTTTTTCTTCTTAGAAAATTTTATATGACTATTTTTACATTTTTGGCCATCTTCCTATTTATTTTATGCAGTGAATGTGTATTTCATGAGGCAATAATCAACCTTCACCAACTTGGCAGTTTGCTTTGTTAGCCAATTATAAGGCTAACAAAATATAAAGGCCATGACTTTGGGAGAAGAAGTGCCTTGTGACTCTACTAAGAGGTTCAGTGACTGCTGATCTACACTTTAGGACTTATATGATTACCCCATTTTTACACTAGAGTTTAGGCTGTTTGGAGTTGGTTTTTACTATTTCAGCCATCAGAATGATGCAGCATTGAATTCCTTCCAAGTGGCTAATCTAGAATGAATACATTAGCAACCCAAATCAACCTATAAGGAATCAAGCTAAATGATCTTATACTCATGTCCTTTTTTCTACACTTGGGATTTTCACGCAAGAATAAAGACTGACTTATTTGGTAATATTATGATTACAGAATTTGAGTTGCTTCTAAAAAATAATGCAGAGAGAAATACTGAAAATGAAGACTTTTTCAAATGTTATAATATGGCCATTTATAAATGACTATTTATATATGTCAGTTGCATACATAGTGACAGTTATAGTAAAACACTAGGAACCTACACTTAAAGAGAAAAAACAAACAAAATCCTGTACATAAAACAAGCACACATATATAAGGATTTGAATCTATGTATATATATTTTATACTTTTCAACATTTGTGTTTTATTACGTTAACATAACCATTTACAGGTATTCCAGAAATTTCAGTCATACACAGTGCTCTTGAATCCAAAGAATGGTCTAGTGTGTTAGCATTTTCATCAAGTACAGTCCTAGAAAATGTCAAGTTGAACAACAAGATATTGAGGCACATTGGTCACTGAATTCTGAATTCTTTAGCACAGTCAGAGGAAGTAGTTAATATATTTCATGTTGATTCTTTGGCTACTCTTGATTTTGCTTTGGGTAACATCTTCATCCTGGGAACATTCATTACCACTTAATAGCAAGATAACATTAAAAAAAAATCCTTCTTTGCCACATTTAATAGCATGTTTAAAGAGGCAGAGGTTGCAATGAGCTGAGGTTGCACCACTGCACTCCAGCCTCGGTGACAGAGTGAGACATTGTCTCCAAAAAAAAAGTGTTTAAAATGAGACCAAACCCTCATGGAGACATTTCTCTGTTCTATTAGAAATGCAATGGCATTCTCATAGATCCTCTTTCTTTTTTATGATCAGTTGTCTAACCAGAGCTGCTATGTCAGGCCTGATGACTTCAATGGGCTCCTCTGGCCTCCAGAACTTCACAACTTGACCCTCAGGGTTGACAAGATACTTCCAAAAATTCCACCTTGGTTCCTTCTTTGAAGAATCTAAAATATCCAGAACATATTTTCATGAGCATAATTTTATTCTTTGTCAAGATTTTCACTTCTGTTAGTATCTGCATAAATGACAACTTTAGTATCACGTTCTAGGATTGTCATAATATCAAAAACAAAACACCCAAATAAAGTGAAACTCAAGGTTAGAGTAACCAGATTTCAATATACTTGATGACTTCACCTATGAGTCTACTCATCTAGGATGTGATCTTAGTATCAAGAAATAAAGCAAAGTAGGCCGGGAGTGGTAGCTTATGCCTGTAATCCCAGCACTTTGGGAGGCTGAGGTGGGTGGATCACCTAAGGTCAGGAGTTTGAGACCAGCCTGCCCAACATGGTGAAATCCTGTCTCTACTAAAAATACAAAAAATTAGCTGGGTGTGTTGGCATGTGCCTGTAATCCCCGCTACTTGGGAGGCTGAGACAGTAGGATCACTTGAACCCAGGAGGCAGAAGTTGCAGTGAGCTGAGATCACGCCATTGTCCTCCAGCCTGGGGGACAAGAGCGAAACCCTGTGTCAAGTAAAATAAAAGCCAAAAAAAAAAAAAAAAAAAAATTAAAGTTGTAATCCCCAATTGCTGGGATTACAGGTGTGTGCCACCACACTAGGTGAATTGTTGTATTTTGAGTGGAGACGGGGTTTTGGCCTCCCAAAGTGAATAATCACCTTATTTTGAAAAGCAATAACTTTTTTTTTGGCAGGGTCTCGCTGTATTGCCCGGGCTGCCCTTGAACTCCTGGGCACTCAAGTGATCCTCCTGTCTTGGCTTCCCAAAGTGCTGGGATTACAGGCATGAGCTACCATGCCCAGCCATGATATCCTTTTGATAAACCTTAATTTATGTAAGAAATGTAGATGTTTTTTCTATTTATACCACTCAAGATTTATGTTCATTTTATTGACTAACGTGAGAAAAAATATAATAATTATAACTAAAATTTATGAAGTGCTTACTATGTGCCTAGTAATGGATGCTGCGTGCTTCAAACTGATCCTCTCATTTAATCTTACAGGGACCCTATGAGGTGGGTATTATTATCATCCCCGTTTTGCAGATGAGATAAATGGAGGCCTAGACACAAGGACACGTGGCTAGTGAGTGGTCGAGCCAGGATTGCTATACAGGCCTTTTTACTCCAGAGCTCATGCTCTTAACCTTTGGGCCCTATGATCCTATCTAAGTGGAATGAAACCTTAAATCACTGTTACCTTTTTGATTACACAGGCTAAGAGGGGTTTCAGAAGGTTTGTAGTGATAAAGAGAAATAACCTATGAGCTATTGCACCCACGTATCTGGCTGCTATAACTGAAGAATGATTAGTTCAATGGCATGTGCTTGGGCTTTTCTTTCCTCAGTGCACCCTCAAAATAAAGGGAATAAAGACCTCGCTGTGGTTGCCATTTATGGCGTTAGGCATTATATCAACTTTCCCTAGAAATTAAATATAATGTTTTTAGAAGATTGTGACTTCACATTTATGTGAAATATTATAGATCACGATTTGGTTTGTTGGATTAGAAGCTTGATTGCCTGAGTGAGGTCATAGTTTTATCAAAACCCAACTTATCTACAGTGAAAATAGGACTGAAGATGTCATCAGAATAAGTTAGATGAGAGAATGTTAGCTAATGTCCTTTATTGATTGATTGATTGATTGATTTAAGATGGAGGCTTGCTCTGTCGCCCAGGCTGGAGTGCAGTGTCGCGATTTCAGCTCATTGCAACCTCTGCCTCTGGGTTCAAGCGAATCTCCTGCCTTAGCCTCCCGAATAGCTGGGATTACAGGTGCCCACCACCACGCCTGGCTAATTTTTGTATTATTAGTAGAGACAGGGTTTCACTACATTGGCCAGACTAGTCTCTAACTCCTGACCTCAAGTGATCTGCCTGCCTTGGCCTCCCAAAGTGCTGTGATTACAGGCGTGAGCCACCACGTCCGGCCTTTTTTTTTTTTGACTAATGTCATTTAGAACAGTGTCTGGCACAGAGCAAGCGGTGTATAAGTACTTTATTTTTACTATTAACACACTTAATTCCAAACAATCTTAAGAAGTCGGTACTATTGATAGCCCATTTAACAAATGAGAAACAGGCACAGAGAAGTTAAGAAGCCACACAGCAAAAACAAGAGAGCAGGGATTTGAACTCAGGTAGCCTGAGGCCAAAGCCTATATGCTGTCACTACGCCTTATGACCTTTGTGCTAAGTGACCTTGGCAAGTCTTTAAACAGATTTCTGTAGCTAGCTTAATTGGAGAGATAGCCTAACACTACTGCCCTCTAAAGAAAATCAAGTTATATGTTTTTGGATTTTAGCAAAAATCTGGTAAGCTGACATATTCATCCTTGAGAATATTGTTTCAGATAAGAAAGGCAACATAAAATTAGCCACAAACATATGTTAACTAATATTGCCCAGCACTATTCATGAGAGCTGGGTGGCTTTAATGATGGGAAGGGACATTTCCCCAGATGCTAGTTACACGAGAGGAGAATTAAGATATTTTGTGAAAATGGCCATGGGCACACTTTAAATAAATTCTTCAGGAAGATGGTCGTAAGGAATAAAATACATTGGAATAGAATTATTTTACCATCTAAGACGCTAAAACATTGGTTTCAGGGGAGCATAACTCCTAGAAGTTACAAAGGATGAGATTCTGGCTCTTTGATAGTTTTATGAAGCTTTCCTGATCCAAAGTTTCAAATGAGATAGGAAAGTATTGTCCTTGTATAATTGTTTAAAAATGAAAAGCAATTTAAAACATTATACTGGTGAGGCAAGGCAGATATTTACCAACAAGAAATCTAAATGCAGGTTCTCCTTCTGATCCTAGAATCTTAATCTTGTGGAAGATGGGGAATGTTACTCCGTAGTTTTTTCTTGCAAAAGATTCTACCTCCTTGCTCGGGCGGGGCTCCGATTCTCCAAACTGATTGCAGGGAAAAGCCAACACGCTGAAGTGGGATGGTCCAAACTCTTTGTGCAGTTCCTTCAGTGCTAAGTAATTTCTGTCTGTGAGTTGGCAGTCACTAGCCACGTTTACAACTAGTGAAACCTCCCGGAAAAAGAAAAAAATCCAACCGGAAAGTGAAGCAAAAGATTTTAAAAAATTCTGCAAGTAGTTAAAATCCTAAACAATTTGGGGGGACTATAACCTCTGATTGATGTTTTTTTCATATTTTTGGACACACAACGTTCTATTGAAAACTGTAACCTAGATGCCTGGGTTAAGGCCCTGAAATAGTACTGCCATTAAACAAGCATTAGGTACTCATGAAAGTTTATTTTTAAATTAAAGATAAAACTATGATCCTTGATAAGTGCTTTTTAAAGTTATTAGATTATAGAACCAATACTTTTATTAATAAATGTCATCATGTTCACATTACTAACTATAAGTATTTTCCAAACAACTTTATATATCAATTCAGCACAAAATTAAAGCATTTTAAAGAAAATGAGATAATCGGAATTTATTATTTAGAAGCAAACTATCAGAACTCTAATAATGAAAGTGATGTACTAATACAATTACTCTGAAGACTAAATTCCAACTTATGACCATGTAACAGCAAAAAATGATTTTATTAAGAGGAATAAACAGAGACAAGGAGAAACGGTAACAATAAAAATCAGATGATGCAACTTACTTTGCCTTTATACTTTTCCAGAGAAACAGTTCTTCCTTTTGCATCCTTCACTTCAAAGGCATAAAAGCTGTTGATTTTAGGTTTGAGGAATTTTAGTTGTAGAAGAAATAGCGTTACTGTGCATAGAACCATAGACAGCAAAACTGCAAATACCTTTGCTCTGGGCCCGGAACATTTTAGCGGGTAAGCTGCAAGAGGCTCCATGTTGGAGGATTCTAGAGGGAAGTCTCAGCAGCCTGGAATTCAAGGAGGAGCTGAAACTTGAAACCGGCTTAGTTTAACGGAAAACCAGGAAGGACAGACTGCCTGCCTTCACTGCTAAGGAACAGAAAAACTTCTTCTCAGAGGGGGAATGAAGCGAAACTCCTGAATGAAGCAAGGAGCTCTGCAGAATTTCAAAGTATTTGTGATGTAATTATAATTTTTGCTAGAAAAATCAGTACATTTTTGGTAGGTCTTTGACATTCTCCCTACAAAGAAAATATTTCGCCAGCAGATGGTGCTCTTGTAACTTGAAAGCTATGGAGGGCTCATCCCCATGCTAAGCGTCCTGTGTATTTATTTAACAACTGTTTGGATGCAGAGGATACAGTACAATGCTCAGCAATAGTTTAGAATGTAGATTAAATGACCATATACTCATATGATGTATAGCCTGAAGGACGTTACTATTACATGTATGGATTAAATATGCTATATGAGTTCAGGAAATTTGTAGTGGAAAGAGCAGTGAAATATCTGAAAAGGCTATTTACCCTGACTCATCTAGCTAAGGCAATCAAATACCAGGTGAATACAGTCAAAATAAATATGTTAAAAACAGGGAAGGTGTTAAAAAAGCCCTTCTTTATCATAAAGCAAACTATAGTCCAGTGTTTTTCAAATTTCTGATCATGACCCCCAGTCAGTAGTGCCCTTTACAACGTAACTGGGTACAAACATACACAACTGAGAAACAACACTTCTTCTTTGAACTGTGATGCACCCCCACCTGTTGCATTTTAAAACAACCCAGTTCTGACCTATCAAAATGATTTCATCATTCACCAATGCACTGCAACCTATAGATAGAAAAAACTGAGGCTGGGCATGGTGGCTTGTGCCTGTAATCTCAGCATTTTGGGAGGCCTAGATGGGAGGATCACTTGAGCCCAGGAGTTCAAGACCAACTTGGGCAAGAAAGCGAGACCACTGTCTCTAAAATTTTTTTTTTTTTTTTTTTTAAATTAGCTGGTTGTGGTGGGGCATGCCTGTGGTCCCAGTTATACAGGTGGCTAAGGTGGGAGGATCGCTTGATCCCAGGGGGCTGAGGCTGCAGTGAGTCATGTTTGTAGCACTGCATTGCAGCCCGGGTGACAGAGTGAGACTGTCTTAAGATCAAAACAAAAGAAGAAGAGGGAAAAAAGAAAAAATTGAACTCCATAATAAAGTAGTAATTTAGCAGTTAAGTAAGGCAATTCTACCAAGAAAACCCTGAAAACAAACAAATCCTGCAAAACCCATCTCTACTTGGGTACATCAGCTAATTACTTCATTTTTTTTCTCTTTATTTCCCCCCACTGGCTGTTGCCTGGCACAGGCAGCCTAACTTTGCTGTTGCTAATGGTCATGAATTTTAGGGGTGGGTATGGGGAGGCAATTGAAGGCTGCATATCTTAAAAGCCATTCACTTTCAATTCTGCTCTGTTTAAGACTCACAGCAAGATCTGGATGAAGGGGCATTATTCCATTTGATCACGATGTGTTTCCAGAAAGTGCAGGGAATGAGCTGAGACGCTTGTAGAGTGCCCTTCCTATCACTGTTAGCTTGCGGATCTCCAGAGAGGGTGCTCAGGGCGCTGCCTGCTCTTCAGGTGCCCGCTCTGTGGTATGTTGTGTTTTTGGGTGGCTGAGCAAAACCCATAGCCTACTGTGTAAAACCTGTGAGAGAAACCACTCTACTCCTACTCTCATGGCCCAGTAAGAATGGATACAGTAGAAAAGGAAATGACTGTGCAGAAAGTATTCCCTTTTAAACATAATTCCTAGTAAAGAACAAAATTGTATCACTTCCTGATAATTTTACTTTGGTGTTCTCTGGCTGAATTGTTTAAAAAGTCAAAGTCCCTGTGTTTGTATGACATGAACACTGCCATGTTACTTAAGCTCTCTGGCCTTGCTCTCTAAATGGGATCTGGGACCTTCCACAGCACCATCACCTGGACATTTGGTAGAAACACAGCATCTTGGGCCCCACCCCAGACTTCCCGAGTCAGAATCTACTTTTACAAGATCTCCTCATGACACATACACACGTTTAAGTTTGAGAACCTTTAGACCTCAGCCTTTTTTTGGTTTCAGAGCAACAAGAGTCTTTGATTTCTCTGTTTTCCATAGTGGATGTGTTTCATGTCTCTATGAATACACGAGATATTTTAACTCCTCAGGCTGTACAAGCAAATGGCTCAGGAGCATGCATTTTAAAATTAATTCGTAGAATACCTGCTATAATTTGAGCCACGTAAACCCAACTCATTATAACTGTGTTTTGAGGTGGAAAGAGAGTGATTTATCTCTGGCAGGGATGTTGACTGACCACTGCTTCAGCAGGGCCCCACAGGGTGATATTATTTTGATAAAATCACTGTGATAATTTCTAGTTCATTGTTTTATAAGTACAGAAACTCTTATCAAGTGATCCAGAGATGAATGGATTTGAAAAGGCCAAAATTATGCTGTTACAAACTTGCATGTGATTGCTGAATAAGCCAGTTTTTACAACCAGAAATAAAACATAATGCAGGCCTGATGTTGAGGTTGGTTTGACCACAAAATTCCATATTATATGAATACAACTTTGAAAACTTAAGTGTATGTCTCCTGTCAAGGATGAAATCAGAGCCAGTTTGTTAACTTAATGTTCCTAAGGCTTAAGAGCTTCAAATAATGAAGGCATGATATATAAATTTTCACACTGGCCCATTAACCAAACATGCAGACAGCACTTTGGAGAACTCATGTGCTGGACAGCATTGGATGAACACAGATTTTGACCCTGGCACACCTCTTCTTTGTTGTTTTGGCAGTCTTTCTCTGCATACATTTTGATGTCATCATCTCTCAGCCTTCTGGGGATCTGCCATCATTGTTTTCATGTTCTGTCTATACTAACTCTATTCTCAGACTATAGATATATCAAAAATGGCACATTTCTCTGCGTAAGGGGTAATATGTTAGAAAAACCACCAGCACTCTTTCAGTAAATGAAGGAAGGCTTCTTACAGGAGGGGAAGAGATTGATGAGTTCATGGTGAAGGCAGGAGGAAGCTACCGGGTCAAGAATGGGATAAAGCAGTTGACTCAATTATCAACCAACTCAGGCACTGGAAAGGATACAAATAAGGTGCAAGGGAAGGAGCCAGCCTCATGCAAATGTAAAATCAATTTTGGAAATATGAGAATACACATGAAACAGGGAAGGATTACAAGGCAGCAAATAACTGAGTGCTAAATAAATGACTTGTTGTTGTTGTTGTTGTTTTTTTTTGAGACAGAGTCTTGCTCTGTCAGCTAGGCTGGAGTGCAGTGGTGTAACCTCGGCTCACTGCAACCCCCACCTCCTGGGTTCGAGTGATTCTTCGGCCTCAGTCTCCTGAGTAGCTGGGACTACAGGCATGTGCCAAAACGCCCAGCTAATTTTTGTATTTTTAGTAGTGATGGGGTTTCACCACATTAGTCAGGCTGGTCATGAACTCCTGACCTCGTTAGCTGCCTGCCTCGGCCTCCAAAAGTGCTGGGATTACAGGTGCAAGCCACCACGCCTGGCCAATGACTTATGTTTTTAGAGAGCTTTATACTGCACACAATCTTCTTTAGTATACACATTATTTTCTTCACAATAATTCTTTGAAATAGGGAGCAGTTAACTCAGCCAAGATCACAGAATTAGTGAATGGAACAATGAAGAATAGAGTTTTGAACTTTCGACTTCATAACCAAAGTTATTTCAACTTCATGAAACTGTTTCTGTGTAATAGGTAAATAAGTTTATTTAGAAGGAAACATGGTAGGTGAGGAGATGGCTGTAGTACTCTGGTGGAGAGGTCATACGGTTTGGCTGTGTCCCCACCCAAATCTCACCTTGAATTGTAATAATCCCCACATGTGAAGGGTGGGGCCAGATGGAGATAACTAGATCATGGGGGTGGTTTCCCCTATACTGTTCTCGTGGTAGTGAATAAGTCTCACAAGACCTGATGGTTTTGTAAATGGGAGTTCTCCTGCACAAGCTTTTGCCTGCTGCCACGTAAGACATGACTTTGCTCCTCATTCACCTTCCACCATGATTGTGAGGACTCCTTAGCCATGTGGAACCGTGAGTCCATTAAATCTCTTTCCTTTGTAAATTACCCAGCCTCAGGTATGTCTTTAATAGCAGTGTGAGAACTGACTAATACAAGGGGTTTCATTCATCAGGAGGCATTTCGTTTTATAAGAGATCACTGTATAAGCGCCCAAAAAGGAGAGGGCATGGAGAACACCACCAAAAGGCTTGTCTGTGTGTACTGAAGTTATCTGGAAGGGGCCACAGGAAGTCTGCAGAACAGCAGGTCCAGATGATAGATAAAGAGTCTTAGT
>NW_012105620.1:1069567-1129085 GCF_000951045.1 Mandrillus leucophaeus
ACAGTTCATTTTGGGTTTTCCTCTTTTTTCTTTTTCTTTTTGTAATTTGAGACAGGGTCTCACTCCGTCACCAGTGGCATGATCATGGCTCACTGCATCCTTGACCTCCCGGGATCAAGCGATGCTCCCACCTTAGCCTCCCAAGTAGCTGGGACCACAGGTGCGTGCCACCATGCACAGCTAGTTTTTTGATTTTTTTTTTTTAGAGATGGAGTCTCACTTGCCCAGGCTGGTCTGGAACTCCTGGCCTCAAGTGATTTCCCCTCTGCATTGGCCCCCCAAAGTGCTTGGATTACAGGTGTGAGCCACTGCACCAGACCCTTTTGAGTCTTCTTTCTTCTAGACTAAGCACCCCAGGTTTCCACCATTGGATGTGCTGGGGTGTTGCCCCATTACTGTGTTTACCCTGACCCCTGTCACTGTGGTCTCTTTCCTCCAAATGAACTCAGGGTTTGAATCCTGACTCGTCCATCTCCCTTCTTGAAGAACAGTTCTGGGACTGAACGTGGTTCTCCAGATGCTATCTGAGCGGTGCAGAGACACAGGGTTTTGATTGCTCCTGTTCTGGACACTGTTTTTCTGTCAATGGGACCTAAAATTGTCCCATTTTGATTTTTTAAAAAAATGATTGATTTTTTACAATCATTTCACTGTGCTGTTCACCTATATTCTAGTGGGGGGCTGCCTAACACTGTCAATCTTTTTCACTGCATGTCAGTTCTCTTCCATCTTACGCCTGTGCAATGAAGAAAAAAAATCTAAATAAGAATATTGTTCATGCAACTTGATTGAATTAAATTTTGCTGCTTTGGCCCTTGTCCCAGATTTATTCTGAATTCTATTCTGTCCTTTAGTATTTTAATTATATTTTCAACTTAGAGTAATCAACAATTTTGATAAATAGATCTCCATTTAAGCTGCTGATAACGAGTTGAATAGCAGAAGGCCAGAGACTAAACCCTTTAGTCCACCACAGGGTGATTTATTCAGGCTAACGTGGATCTGCTCACTTGTGCTATCTAGGACACTGGCAGCAAATTTATTACTAGTTACTTGCTCCTCCTATTGGAAAACCATGAAAAATAATACATTTATCTATCAGGGGGCATGTATTTTTCGTATTTGTCATGTTTTGCTCATAGATCACTAACACGTATCAGTTTTGAAAGTGCTGTCATTCCTCTGGGTTTTATTTATCTGGCCCTACAGACTTGAACTTGTTTTAAAAACCCAGATGCACTTTTGTTGTTTCATTTATCTCATTCTCTAATTTCTGCAGAAATGTTTGTTTTACTCTGTACAATTTGAGAATTGTTCTTTTTTCTTCTTCTTTTTTTTTTTTTTTAATGAGACAAGGTCTAGCTCTATTGCCCAGGCTGGAGTGCTGTGGCATGATCTTGGCTCACTGCAACCTCTGCCTCCTGGGCTCAAGCCATCCTCCCACCTCAGCCTCCTGAGCAGCTGGGACTATAGGCACACACCACCATGCCCGGCTAATTTTTGTATTTTTGTTCAGATGGAGTTTCACCACATTGTCGAGGCTAGTATCGAACTCCTGAGCTCAAGCAATCTGCCTGCCTTGGCCTCCCCAAGTGCTGGGATTATAGGCGTGAGCCACTGTGCCTGGCCTGAGAATTGTTCTCCTTAGTGGGAAAGGATAAAAACATCTTATTTCCTTGCCTCTGGATTCTTTCTCAAATCCCTTGTCCCTTTTTAGTACTAATTGCCTCTACGGGAAGAGATTCATCTATTTATTCATTACGGGGTTCCTAGATACCAATGTCCCAAGGATAGTAAGATAAAAGACAAAGTCCCTGGTCTTAAGGAGTATATGATATAGCAGGAGAGAAAGTAAAAAAGTGGAATATGAGCAGACCTGCTTTTTAGCATAGGGATTAGATTGATTTGTCAGAGTTCAAACCATGGCAGGGTTGCCCTGGTTGGTTGTGAAGGTTGTGCACTGCATATTCTAGAGGGTGCCATTCATAGAGAAAATGATCTATACAGCTGTATGCAGTATACAGCTACCTATTAGCTCTATATCCTTGCTTAAATTACTTAATACCATTAAGATATTTCTTCCAACTCTGTAGAATGGGGGAAATAATACTAGTACCTATTTCACAGGGTTGTGATGAAACTAAAATAAACACTCCCTCTAAATCATATATCCCAGTGCTTGGCATGGATTAAGTGTTTGATAAATGTTATTAACACAGGGTGGTCATGCTGGAGCATGCACTGTGGGTGTGGAAGCACAGGGAGGGCTTAGTATTTGTTCCTAGGGCTGCTGCAGCAAATTACCACAAACTTGGTGGCTTAAACACACGTATTCTCTTCTAGTTACGGAGGCCAGAAGTCCAAACTCAGTTTCACTGGGCAGAAGCTGGGGGGTCAGCAGGGCCTGGCCTCCTCCAGAGGCTCTAGGAGAGAATCCATTCCTTTCCTCTTCCAGTTTCTGGTACCTGCCAGCATTTCTTGGCCTGTGGCCCTATCACTCTGGTCTCTGCCTTTGTGGTCACATTGCTTCTCCTCTTCTGTGTGCAGTCACATCTCCCTCTGCCTTCCTCTTACAAGGATACATGTGATTGCATTTAGGACTCATCCTGAAAATTCACAACAGTCTCCTTACCTCAACTTAACTTCATCCTGAACTTAAGTCTGCATAGTCCCTTTGGCATATGAAGTAACATTTACAAGTTCCAGGGATTAGGATCTGGATATCTCTGGGGACAATTATTTAGCTACCATTGGCTGCCTAACCTAGTTTGGAATAGGGAGGAAGGGAAAGTCAGAGACACCTTCCTGAAAGAGTTGATGGCTGAACCCAGGTGTGAAGGTGGCTGGGAGTTCCCTGGCAGAGAACTGGGGATGAACATCCCACGTGGGAAACATTCAGCGTGGACAGAGTGATGGTAGATGAGTCACAGAAACTCAGACCTGCTAAGGCAGTAGGATATTGTCAATATGCAATTTCTCAATAGTTTTCACGGACATAGCTGACATAGCATCAAATTTTTATTCTTTAATTTCCTCTTTTAAACACAGAATTTTTTAAATGTACATTTAAAGTTTGGAATTTCCTTGGAATTTTGCTCCAAGGAAACCTTTGAGCAAGTGTCTCTGTCCTCTGCCATGTTTTCTGCAAACTAAGTCTATCTTCCAATATGGTGTCTCCTCTCTTTCTTGGTACCTGTGAGGGTAAGGGCTACCTGGACATAGTGGAGCCGTTGCAAACATAGCCTACTGAATGTGGCCCACAGACATGCTCTGTTCAGTCCTCCAGTCTTTTCTAAAAATTACAATCAGTTGAACACTTTAAAAAGTGGGAAAATTCATATGAAAAGTCTAAATTTCTAACATCTTCTGTGAAATGAGACAATGTGTCTCAATATGTTCTTGCTGCGGCTAAAACACGAACATTAAAGTTTGAGAGATTCCCTCAGTTTCTGGGGCCAAGACCCCATAGCCTCTGAGCTGGTACTGTGGCTTTTTTCTTAGTGGAGAGAAATAAAAACAGTGGGGAAATGAAAGTCCAAGTGGCCCTGTGAAGGGGCTCATGCTTGTAATCCTAGCACCTTGGGGGGCTTAGGTAGGAGGATTGCTTGAGCCCAGGAGTTAAAGACCAGCCTGGGCAACGTGGTGAAACCCCATCTCTCCAAAAAATACAAAAATTAGCCAGGCATGGTGGTGCACACCTGTGGTCCCAGCTACTGGTGAGCCTGAGGCAGGAGGATCGCTTGAGCTCTGGGACATCGAGGCTGCGGTGAGCCATGATCGTGCTGCTACACTCCAGCCTGGGTGACAGAGTGAGACTGCCTCAAAATAACAAAGCAAAACAAAAAAGAAGGCCAGAGTGGGTCACGCTCTCATCCAAGCTGGCGTTACTCATCACCTTACCTGCTGCCCTCTAGTCTGGGCTTCTGAGATTGAGATGCCTGATTGACACGTGCAGCCTCTTTTCATTTTTCCCATTCCTACTCAAAAACAAACAGCTGTAAGACAGAAAAACTGACCCCCAACAACACTCTTTACAACGGCCTGTCTCCTGGGAAAGACGTTCTCTTCGGTCAGTTGGTGGGGAGAGCACAGAGCAGCAGCGGAGAGAGAGCCGGCCTTGCCCCCTGGGGGCTGCAGGCAGGATGGGCCAGTGCCCTCACATATGCTTAGTAAAAAACCCAAACTGAATCAAAACTTACTGCTTCAACATTCTAGCATATTCCTTTCCTATCTTTCATTTAGATCTAGGAAGTGGGACTGCATTGGAATTCTGTTTTATAGTCCCTGTTTTACAGCTAGCAATATATTGTGAGCATCTGCATGTTTCATTCACTATTATCCTGTGTTACCATTTAAAAAAATATTTCTTTTATTGAAGTGAAATTCTCATATTAAAAATAACTTTTTTTTTTTTTTTTGAGACGGAGTTTTGCTCTTGTTGCCCAGGCTGGAGTGCAATGGTGCCATCTCGGCTCACTGCAACCTCTGCCTCCTGGGTTCAAGTGATTCTCTTGTCTCAGCCTCCCAAGTAGCTGGGATTACAGGTGCATGCCACCATGCCTGGCTAATTTTTGTGTTTTTAGTAGAGATGGGGTTTCATCATATTGGTTAGGCTGGTCTCGAACTCCTGAGCTCAGGTGATTTACCCGCCTCAGTCTCCCAAAGTGTTGGGATTACAGGTGTGAGCCACTGCACCCGGCCAAAAATAACCTTTTAAGACACCAATTCAGTGGTTTTAGTGTATTCCCAATGTTCTGGAACCACCACTTCTCTCTTGTTCCAAAACGTTTTCATCACCTCAAAAGAAAACTCCATACCCATTAAGCAGTTGCTCCCCATTTCCTCCTCCCCTAATCTCTGACAATGACCAATCTGTGTTCTCTCCCTGTGGATTTTCTTATGCTGACTGTTTCCTATAGATGGAATCATATGATATGTGACCTTTCCTGTCTGGCTTCTTTCACTTAGCATAATGCTTTCAAGGCTTATGCACATTATGACATGTATCAGCTACTCATTCCTCTTGGGAGTGATATGTAGATCACTTGCATATGTAGATACGTCCCATGATTTGTCTACGCGTTCATCTGTTGATGAGCGTTTGGGCTGTCTACACCTTCTTAGTGTGATTAGCGCTACTATGAACATATGTGCACATGAATTTGAGTACATATACCTACGAGTGGACTTGCTGGGTCATGTGGTAATTCTAGGTTTATCTTTTTGAGGGATCACCAAACTAATCCTCCACAGTGACTGCATCCTTTCACATTCTGTACACTTGCAATGTAAAAAGCTTCCAGTTTCTTTGCATCCTTACCAATGCTTATTAGTTTCCATTAAAAAAATTCTAACCATCCTCTTGGGTGTGAAGTGGTGCTTTGGTGTGGTTTAGTTTACATTTTCCTAATGTATGCCATTTCTGATGGCAGCAGAGCAGTCCCTCTTAGAGATGTCCTGTTAGTTTGCCTAGTCAGTTCTCCATTGGTAAATATTTAGTCTGTCTCACATCTTTTTGTACTTACAAACAATGTAAAATGCAGTACATACCCTCATGTTCTCAGTTGAGAGCCTGGACTCTGGGGTCAGACAGGCGAGCCTTGGGTGTGGTATCTCCACTTACTGTGTAGTCTTGGGCAATTCACTTGACCTCTAAGCCTCAGTTTCTTCACTGATAAAATGGGCATAAATAACATCTGCTTCACAGATGTTTCTTAGGATTAAATACAAACATGTGTAAAACCCTTTACATATGGGTTCATACATAGTAAGCAGTCAGTAAATGCTGGATGTTTTCTCCATCTTGGTTCGTAGCTTAGATTTTTTTTTCTTTCTTTTCTTTTCATTTTTTTTTTTTTTTTTTTTTACTTTGAGAGAGGGTCTCACTTTGTCGCCCAGGCTGGAGTGCAGTGGCGCCAATGTGGCTCACTGCAGCGAGCAATCCTCCTACCTCAGCCCCGTCAAGTAGCTGGCAATTCAAGTGCATGCCACCATGCTTGACTCATTCTTGTACTTTTTGTAGAGACAGGGTTTTGCCTTGTTGCCCAGGCTGGTCCCGAACACCTGGGCTCAAGCAATCTGCCTGCCTCAGCCTCACAAAGAGCTAGGATTACAGGCATGAGCCGCCATGGCCAGCTGATTTCTTTTTTAAATTCTTAGAGGTGATATTGCTGGGTCAGTAGAAGTTATGCACATATTTGAGGGCTTTTGAAAGGACATTGTCCAAAAGTCCTTTCCAGATACTAATTTAACCCCCACCAGCAGTGCATGCCAGTGTTTGTTTTTGGCACCTTCAACACCAGGGATTGTCACAAAAAAATTATTGCTAACATCTCATTGCGGTTTTAAATTTGCATTTCTTTGATTGCTAGTGAGATTAAATATCTTTTGGGCATTTATATATCTCTTTTATGAATTGCCTTTTTAATGTACTATGCCCCAGTTTTTCTATTGAGTTGGTAAACTTGTCAATTTCTATAAGAGCTCTTTATGACTAGGATTTTAATGTAAGTTGTCTGTCATTTTGTTAAACGATAAGTCATTTCTAGTTTGTCACTTACATTTTAATTTCACATGGCTACATGGGATGGTTCACTACTACAGGCTCTATAAATATCAAACTCCTAGTGTTTCTTAGAGAGGATGGACAGATGAGCAAATCACTTACTTTCTCTAGGCCTCAGCTTCCCCATCTGTGAAATGAAGGGTTTGGACTAGAAAATTGCTGTTTATATCCAGATATGAAATTTTATTATTTCATACAAACATCTTGCATGTTCAGTACATAGTGTTGTATCATATGTCATATTTTACACTGATATGTGATGGTAATATTTATAAATGTAATTACTCCCTAAACTACTTTGGTATACCTACAGACCCTTCAGCAGAGGCTCTAAGTAAGTAGTAGCATTTTGTTGTTTTTTAGATAGAAAAAATGTATATCTATTTTACATATAAAATAATAGCTTTCACATGTAAACATAAAAATATGACATATTTTACACATAAATATATATAAAATGTAGCAGTTTACACATAAGTATATAAAAATGTAACATGTTTATATATAAATACATGTAAAAATAACATGTTTTATAAATATAAATATAAAATATAACTTTTATATATAAATATCAATATAAAAATATATAAAATATGACATATTTCATATATAAATATAAATATATACAAGATAACATATTTATGTTTATATAATATATAACTGTAAAATATAACATTTAATGTATAACTATATACAAAAATATATATAAATATATAAAATAACATCCAGGTTACAAAAATTTAAAAATCTCATTATATATATTTTATTGGTGTTGTACTAGATGAGTCATCTGAAGTCTCTTCTAGGGAATTTTTACTTTTGCATCACTGAGGCCAGTGGAGTTACAGCTGTTTTTGTTGTTAAACAGGTATTTGATTCAGTTAATGCTACGTATTCTGACTTTAAGAGTCACTTTGCGAAGAGGTTGTCCGCGGAAGTTCCTGTTGCGAGTAGCCCCATTACCACAAGGTGGAGGCAAAGTCAAACTAGGGCTTTGTCCTCTGATTCCTTTGGGGAAGAGCAGTCAACCACCTACCTCCCAGAAGCTTCCGGATCAGTGCTGAAGACAACGCCTGAGAAAGAAACCTGTACTCTAGGTGAGGAGCCCCAAATGCCACAGCCCAGTTACGCAACGTGAATAAAAGATACGTTCCTGAGAGATTCTTTGTCTTGTAGAACTAAGGAGTGCCACATTGAGTCAACTCTTTTCTCTTTTTCTCCCTTTGAATAAGAAATTTCCAAGGTGGGGAGAAATGACACAAAAACAAAGGAAAGGTACTGTATGTGTTTAAAAAAAAACCCCAAAACTTTAGACAAATTAAATTTAACAAAGTTAGTTGTGCAGAGAACCATTGGCCAATGGGCAACCAGAGAACCACTCCGCCATGTGGGGGCGAGCAGCATTTATGGACAGGAATTGGGAGTGAGTAGAAGCCGGCCTGATTGGCTACAGCTCAGTTTGCCTTATTTGCACGTGGTCTGATTAGTTGGCCACCTGTGATTGACTGAAGCTCAGCTTCTGTGATTGGCGGAGACTCAGCTAAGTTAAGCTTTCAGTTAGTTTACATCCCAAGTTAGGTTGCAATTTAAGATGTAGGGACTCATCCTACATCCTCAGGCCAAATTTAGCTTAATTTTAATATGTTTTCGAGACTTGCATTGGTTAGTTGATTGCTTTTGAAAAGACTGTATGTATGAATGTGTATGTATATATGTATATGTATACACACACACATATATATGTGCTTTTGTTTTGCAAAGTATAGAATTTTAATGACTGGTAAGGTTCCTGGTATACAGATTAAGAAAAAATTATGCGTTAGTAATGGGATAATCAGATGTGAAATAGAAGGAAAAGACACAAGCAGGAGAGAATGAGGGGAAGAGAAAGTAAGAGGAAGGAAGCAAGAGAGAGGGATGACGGGATGGATGAGGGGAGAGAGACAAAAAGAGAGAAGAGAGGAGAAGGAGACAGAGGAGGAGGAGGAGGAAGAGGAGAAAGAAAGAAGAAAGAAGAACCTCCAAAAGTAGTAGGGAAAGTGAAGAAAAGGGAAGGAAAGGAGAGTGAGAGACAGTCTATGATGCAGCAGAGATGGGGGAGTGGGCTCCAAACCACCAGTGTGATGGGCAGGATCCATGATCAACCTGCCAGAGCCCCGAAACACAAACTCTCTCTCTGAAATATGTAATTCTCATTTGGGCACAGCCATTTTCATTCCCATCCTTCAGAAGCAAAATTTGTCACCTATCATTAGCTGATGTAATGCCCATTCTCTCTTTTGAGAATCATAGGCAACATAATTCTTTTGACTATCAGCGTATTTATTAAGACAAATGTTAATAGAAGTGCCAGCTCTTTTCAATGACATCAGACACAATGATGCATTGCAGTCTGCCGATTGAAAGGGAGCCCAGATTTTTTTCAAACCAATGAAGTTCCCATGTGACGACAGGCATTAATACTGAAAGTATTTAATAATTGAAAATATTTAATAACCAAGGAGGGAAGCAGTAGGAGATAAGGGGTTGTGAAAAAGGTCATTGTTATGACTATCTTCTAAAAGAAATCTTTTGTATCTCAGTGCAATTGAGGGACAGTTTTGATGCTGATTGTTTTTGGAAGAATTTCTGGCTAAAATTAGGGGCTCCCTTTTTCTTTCGAGGCTCTAAATTAATTTATTGATTTTTAAAAAAAGTATGGCATTGTGTGAGAAATTCAGAAATCAGATATTAACCAAAAGGATTTTACAAGAAAGGCCATTTTATTTTTCTACTTAAGTTAATACTAGGGATTAATCAGATCTATTGGTTTCTCAGTGCTTTGCTAGTGGGGTTTCTTTCTTTTTGTTTTGGAAGAGCAGATACTGAAGATCCTCCCATTCCAAAGGGACATTTACGGAGAGGTTTATTTTCAGTCATGCTCTGTGGACAGAACCTGAGAGGTCCCTTCTTTCTTAGGCTGGTGGACCTGACTTCTTTGTTTATAACTGGGGTGATTGTCAGTACTAGCCTCTGACTGCAACTTTTTCTTTCTCATTTGAAGTTCTCAGAGCTGGCTTTTTCTTCCCTGTACTCTTTTACAAATACCACGAGAAAGCAAGCATGCATAATTTCTCAGGACAAAGAGCAAGATCTAAAACTTTGACCAACATTTCATATTTTTATCCTTCTTCTCCCTAAATGTAATCTATATTGCTTAAATTTTGAATGTCTCAGTACTTGAGGTACTAGGCTCTAGGAACATTAGTGAGAGTTTATCAAGCCCATGGTTGTCCAAATGAAGAAGAGATTGTCACATAGCAAAAGGCCAAGATTTTCCAATGGTCCCTTGGCTCCAGTGATGAACAAGTGATATGGCAGATATTTAGTTTTAGAGAATCACTTGACAGGTTTCCAGTGCAGTTGAAAGTCTGGTAAAGGGCTTTCTCAATCTTGAGAAGAGAATAGGTAGGAATAATATTGATGCAAGAAACACTAACTCTTCTATTACTTTAACTTAGAAAGTATTTCACTGATGCCATCTTAAACTATCTTTAAAACATCTTTCTGCAATAGAAAGGGGGAGAGAGGCAGAGTGATTTGCTCATGATTATGCAGTGAATGTCAATGCTGGCAAAGCAAGCATCCCATAATGCTTTCCTTGCAGGATGACCATAGCTCAGGCAAACCGGATACTCTTTCCACTATCATTTAAAACTATGGAACTTTTTCTATCCATTCTTCAAATGTGCAAATCTGTTTTTTTTTTTCCATACAGAGATAAAGCATTTACACTGCTGCCGCTGCAGATGAAGTCAGGTCTTTAATCTTGGCACCTCTTCCCTGCTCTAGAGACCACTGAGGCAGCTTTCTCATTGAGTGACAACCTTATGAAGTCAGCAGTCTGGATAAAATTCCGTTCTGCTCTCTGCAATGGACTTTGGAGTGATGAGAGCTTGGACTTTCTCACTCTGTCCTACTGTGAAAGATGCCATGGCCAGTCCTACAATCAAATTGATTATCTTGTTTTAAAAACCAAATTCAAAGATAAATGTCTTTCTTGTAGGATCCTGCAAAGAACCACCGAAAACCCCCAGCAAAGGAATTTCTGAAACAAGTAACTCTGCTCTCCATTTTTGCAAGGCACCTCATGCAATGGACAGAGACTGGAGAGAAAATGTTGCCTCAAAAGGGCAGGTAGGTAAAGAGAAAAAAACTGAAGATCCCTTGTCTAGAGAAGCTGAGACAACTTAGTCGCAAATGTAAGGAAAAAGTTGCTTAGCTGCTCTTACCCATCAATGAGAAAATGATGCATTCCTGGTTAAAAAAAAATGAATAATTAAAGGATATGAATAGAGCCACTTTGTAAAAGAAAGAAGATACCCCCCAAATATATGAGAAACTGTTGAATTGGGATTAATTAAAAAAGTGAAAATGAGAATAACCATTTTATCTTTACAAACAGGTAAAAATTAAAAATATAATGAAATTATACTTATTATGGTATGCTTCCTCTTAGCCTAAGGATCTCTTGCTGTCATCATTTCCATCTGTGTGATGATGTGATCTGTCCTTTGGGGTCTCTTAGGAAAAGTTGAATTATTCCTCTATATGATGGTCTTTTAAATATTTACCTTAAGCCTTTCTTGTTGTTTTTTTCTTGGTTAAGTACATTTATTACATTTAGGTATCTCTTATTTATCATAGTTTTAAGATCTTAGGAGTCTGACATAAATCTTTTGGGCACATTAAATATCAATAACATGTTTTTGAATTTATCAAATCCAGTGAAGAATCTTTGAAGGAATCAATGTTTCAGTTCAAAAACTTTAAACTAGAAAAGTCATAAATTCTCAATGTAGGCAAAATTACTTATTCAGTGTATGCCTTTTTTCTGTGCTTGGCTATTTTGCTAGAAGAATAATAAAATATTATAAATATAAATTTTAGTTATCTGAACTCATATGCAGTTGGAAGTCAATGTTTTAGAGCAGGTGTTTTGATGCGTGCTTTATTGTTGGATATGGGTTTGGAGGATAGGGAATGGCCGGGGAGTCCCACTGAGATAATTAGGGGGCACTGGTGGCCTCAAACCTGGACCAGGTTATTAACACTCCTTTCTTTTTCACCCCCTACTGCTGATTGGAGTTTTTGCTATCCCACCCTTTAGGATTTCCCTTTTCCTTCCTCTTATCCTTTCTGGTAACTGGTGGCAGCAAGGTTCGTGGCTCCATCTGTGGGCTCATGATGGTGTTGGCAAGATACTCCTTAGCAATTGTTATACCAGCTGGAACGTCACCCCAGCATCACTGAAGAACCTGGACAGGGGATAATGGAAGCTGCTCTATAATGTTAAGGAGAGCATTTTTTGCCATGATTAGTTAGAAGTCAAATAGCTTAGAGAGTGGTGAAGACACGAAGCGAGATCTTTCCCCTGTAGGGTAAACGTGTGTCTTCATGTGGTCCTCACTGATCATCTGGAGGGTGTTCCACAAGAAGGGCTTGCATAGCCATGGAGACTTTCAGAATTCATCCTCCAGGAGCTCCATATTAAGTTGCTGATTAAAGTGGTAAGTAGATCTAATCTAGGAAAGAGCACCCCTGCACCCACAGAACAGAAGTGCCTGCTAAACCTTGCTGTGATCAGCTTTGTGGTAACTGTGGGATTCTGAAGAAGTGAGTCTGTGAAGAGGTCATTGAACTACTGATGAGCAGGCCATTTTAGGAATATTATTTTATACTAATGGTTCTCAACTTGGGGTGATTTTACTCATCAAGGGTCATTTGGCAATATCTAAAGACATTTGATTGTTACAACTCAGGGGGAGAGCATCTCGTGGGTGAAGGCCTGGGTTACTGCTAAACATCCTACAATGCACAGAACAGCTCCCACAACAATGAATTATCGGCTGCCAAATGCCCATAGTGCCAAGATTGGGAAACCCTGCTTTCCAGTTAGTTGTTCTACCTTGAGTAACTAAAAACCATGATTCATTGACAGCAATGCCAATTATGTGACATAACATCAAGGAAGAAAAACAAAATACCAAAACGTTGCCTGTCAGAGAGACTTCTTTCTGAACTGTGGGGACCCAGAGTGTAAGGAACATGGCTGTGCTTTGGTCAAGGATAGGCTGAGGTAGGATGTTCACATTCTTCATGACTCAGTGAGTCTAGAGCACAGGTGTATAACTCCACTTGTTGTCAGCCATGTAGACACAGCATGGAGAAGCTCACCGCTATAGCTGTAACACCTGCAAAGCCATCACTTGGCTCTAAGCGACTGTTGTCTGTAAAAGGTATAATTGCCCTGTTGACACTGTGCAGGAGCTGGCACCCGGAGAAAGAGAAAGCCAGAGCTGTCCGTCTTTGCAGATGGATGAGGGGAGCCAGAACACAGCTTGGCTTGCTCGTGCCCAGAGAAAGAAAGTGTTAAGCTGCTGACCCTGAAGGCAAGGGAGAGCCAGCCATGCAGCTGTGTGTGGGGGTCACGGAATTAAGGAGCTGAGATAAAGGTGAACAGCGTAGAGAGCTAGTTAAGAAAGCTGTTGATGAGAGCTGCTGCTGAATAAAATCATTCACCTGCCTACGGCCACCCCCCCGAGTGTTCTTTCTGCTCATTCACCCTCTCCCTCCGGACCTCAACATGACCTTTGGCGCAGTTGTAAACCTGACACAGTGTTTGTCATATTTGGGAGAGGAAATATCTTGTTGTGAAGAAGCAAAACAGAATCTTCTCTGTTTTAACCATTTATCAGTATGTTTTTAGGAAATTTTATCAGTTATTTTTCTTTCCACTTATTACTAATTTTCCCAGGGGTTTTTGATTGAAGTTGGATGTAAGAGTGTCAGAAGTGCTCTTTGTATATTGGCCCAAAGGGATAGGACCCAGATTTTTGAGGACATAGAATTTTAGTAAACTTAAGAACTCTGTGAAGGTGTTAACAAAAAGGGACCTTAAGATGGCAGTTCAGTTGTGGCAGGCTTTGGAGATGTCACCAGCCTATGGTGTATAGGCTAAACGGATTTTTAGGCTAGAAGAATAAAAAAAGATTTTATTCTAGCCAAAAAATACCTGCTTTATGGAGTTGTTGAACTCCATAGTCTTTTATCACCAGTGTTCTATGATTTCATGATGATAAAGCTTGGCATTAAAAAAAAGACTCATTATAAATCAAAAGCCCATTGGTGGATATTTTCATTCTTGGAGATCCATATTCTATAGTTCTTGGAAAGTTGCTTGAATTATTTTTAATAATTTTTTGACTATCATTTATTTTTTCTTTATGAAATATTTGGATTGTCTCTCCAATTCTCTTATCTTTTATCTTCTATTTTTCATCTCACTTTTTTTTTTTTTTTAACCTTTTGGGTGATTTCCTCAACTCTGTTCACCAACCTTCCTATAAAACTTTTTATTTTGGCTATCCTACTTTTAATTATGGAGTTGTTGAACTCCACAGAGCAGGAGAAATAATATATGTAAAATGCTCAGCACTGTTCATTACATAGTGTTTAGTTAATAAATAATAGTGATTATTGTGGTGTTGGCTTTTACAATGTGGAATCTTTGAACTCCTTAGTGAATTACCAGTTGTAATTCTGTATTATACATCACATTTTAGTTGTACATATATGTTTCTAAAGAAGTATTCTCCTTATGTGTGCTTATTTTCAGAAATGCCTAAAACAACTCTTTGTAACCCAGAAGGTGGTTCAGCAGGCTAATGGAAAAATGCAGCTCTGTGAGCAATCCCAATGTGTTTGGAAAGGTACAGGGTCAAGACATTGTCCTTCCTTCCTGCCCTCCTCTCTCTGCCTCCTTCATGTCTTCCTAATCTTAAAATATATTATTTTAAATATATTTTATAATATTAAAGATATATGATATAAATATATAATAATAAATAATAACAGACTAAATCAACCTAATTGTAAAATTTGAATAATTCTCATAAACCTCTGTTCTAACTACCCCTACCTCCAAGTCCTATTCTCTATAGGTGACCACCTTTAGCTCTTCCAGCTGTACTCCTGGTATTTACATCTACTTTCTAAATAATATTGGTAAACTGCTATTTCTTGCGATTTTAGACTTGATCATGACTTTTTTGTTTTTGGTGTTGCTCAGGCTGGAGTGCAGTGGTGCGATCTCGGCTCACTGCAACCTTTGCCTCCCAGGTTCAGAGGATTCTCATGCCTCAGCTTCCTGAGTAGCTGGGATTATAGGCATGCACCACCATGCCTGGTTAATTTTTTTTTGTATTTTTAGTAGAGTTGGGGTTCACCATGTTGGCTATGGCTGGTCTCGAACTCCTGGCCACAAGTGATCCTCTTGCCTCAGCCTCCCAAAGTGCTGGGATTACAGGCATAGTAGGTAAGAATTTACTTATCTTTCTGCCTCATTCAGTTTCATCAGTTTCTTGACATGCTTATATCACACTTTAAAAAAGTAAAATTAGAAGTTAATGTTTACATATTACTACACAACTATTATTCACTATCAAGTCAAATAGTATAATTGTGCTTCTTTTCTAGTATAACTTTTGCTGAGTATTAAAAGTTGACTTATTTTTCATTTACTAGTTATCTATGACACTATTAATATTTCCTCTAAATGCTCCAATGTTTTGTTCCGTAGCTGTCAATAACAATTTCCATGTGCTCACTCACTCCAGTTTCTTCTTTTCCTTGATGACCTCCCGCTGAGAGCCTGCTGAACAGGCTGCTTTCTTGGCCAGTTGCACGGTTGTCTTCCAGGACTTTTCATCAATATTAGATCCACTATTTTTGGGCAGCTATGTTATGCTCTTTCTGGGTTTGCTGGTCTGAAAATGTCCTTATTCTTCTTTTATGCTTGATTCATAGTTTGGCTGGCTATAAATTCTAGTTTCACTCAGAATTTTGACAATATTGCTTTATTATTTTCTAGCATCCACTGTTGCTGTTGAGAAGTCCTGTGTTAATTTGACTTCAACTTTGCTTTTTCTCTTTTGATGCTCTTAGAAAAGCCTTTTATCGCCAAATGTTCTAAGATTTCATGATGATAAAGCTTGGCATTGAAAAAAAAGACAACTCATTGTAAATCAAAAGCCCATTGGTGGATATTTTCATTCTTGGAGATCCATATCCTATAGTTCTTGGAAAGTTGCTTGAATTATTTTTTAATATTTTTTTCACTATCGTTTATTTTTTCTTTCTTTATGAAATATTCTGAATTGACTCTCCAATTCTCTTATCTTTCATCTTCTATTTTTCATCTCATTGTTTTTTTTTTTTTTTTAACCTTTTGGGTGATTTCCTCAACTCTATTCACCAGCCTTCCTATGAAACTTTTTATTTTGGCTTTCCTACTTTTAATTTTTTAAAAGCAATTTCTGTACTCTGTTCCTTTTTTTTTTTTTTCTTTACAGCATGCTGTTGGTGCTTCATGGATATACCACCTTCTCCTATATCTCTGACAATATTATTTTGTAGAGTTTTGGAAATACTTCTGTGCTCTCTGCGTTGTTTTCCTTTGCTTTGGTTTTCTCTCCCTCCAACCCCTCATTTACTTTGGCTTCTCTCTTTCAGAGTAAAAACTTTCCCGAAAGCTGTGCATTTTAAAAATAGTACTAGGGTAAAGAGCTTGGTTCTCCTATCCTAGGTTAAAGAGCACCAGGGTAAATTCAGCATAAAGATTTTAGTACAGGCGCGGTGGGTCAAGCCTGCAATCCTAGCACTTTCAGAGGCCGAGGCGGTGGATCACTTGAAGCCAGGAGTTTGAGACCAGCCTGGCCAACATGGTGAGACCCCATCTCTACTAAAACCACAAAAATTAGCTGAGCATAGTGGCTCACACCTGTAATCCTAGCTACTTGGGAGGTTGAGGCAGGAGAATCACTTGAACCCGGAAGGCGGAGGTTGTAGTGAGCCGAAATCACACCACTGCACTCCAGCCTGGGTGACAAAGTGAGACTGTCTTTTTTTTTTTTTAACTCAAAATCTGTTTTTTTTGTTTCATACATCTCCATGGTGCCTGGTGCTATTGAATTAAAAAAATTGTCATTTTTATTTAGCCAGAGAATAAACATCTGGTTTCTTCTGGTATATGCATATATGTGTGTATGTATTTACTTGGTTGGGCAGGGTGTGTGTGTATGTGTGGGAACTTGACAGTCTTTCAACTAACCCACCTCTCAGTCTTCTCTGTGCCTCTGAGCCCTTGTGGGATTTTGCAAGGCAAATCAGCTTGTTTTTCTTCACTGTCTCCCTCTTCACTGTCTCCCCTTGCAGGCACTTGAGGGGTAGTTTCTTATGCTCTTCTTGGTCAGTTATTAATCCTTTATTCACTTTCTAGAAAATTATTGCACTTTCTTGCCCACTGCTATATTCACTCTCATACTGTTTGTTCTTGTGTTTTCACCCCTTTAAAAAGTCATTTGCTGTACTTACGCTGAAAATAGGAGGCGGAGGAAATAAGCTTATATGGCCCTTCCACGGACTTGACTTGACTTACATCTGTCTCTCCCCTTCCCATAGATCACTTTAGTGGCAGCATGAAGAAATGATTTGAACAGGAGGATGTTGGAGGCAAAGACTAACTGAGAGACCCTCTGAATGTTCTATGCAAGACTCTGTTATTGATTCTTTTAAGGAAATTTAAACTATGAAATAGATCCCACGTAAGCCAAGTAATTGCTCGTCAGTGGATCATGGGGCAAATGTTGTCCAGGTGCTGGGTATATAAAGCAATTCTTTATGCCTTGTCCATATCTGATGACTCTGAAACCTTACAGCAGGCAGCCCCTGTAAACTTTCAGGTGTACCTCTTTGCCCAAAGCTGGTAGGAAACTTCAGATGGTGGTGTTGTGAGTGTAACAGGGAAGCTCTGTAGCCATGCAGTGGGGAGATGATTGCCTGTGGCAATTTCTAGAAGGTCCTTGTTCCATGCTACATTTGGAGCTCTCAGTTATTTCTTTCTTTCTTTTTTTTTTTTTTGAGACAGAGTCTTGCTCTATTGCCCAAGCTGGAGTGCAGTGGCGCGATCTCAGTTCACTGCAGCCCTCTGTCTCCTGGGTTCAAGCGATTCTCCTGTCTTAGCTTGGGATTACAGGCACATACCACCATGCCCAGCTAATTTTTTATTTTTAGTAGAGAAGGGGTTTCACCATATTGGCCAGACTGGTCTCCAACTCCTGACCTCAAATGCTCCACCCGCCTCAGCTTTCCAAAGTGCTGAGATTATAGGCATGAGCCACTGTGCTTGGCCTCCCAAAGTCTTTTGACCCTGAGCCCCATGTGTTTTCATTCCTACTTTCTGTTGCCATCATGGAAGTTTTTGTGTTATTCATGAGATTACTGTCATGGTTGGAAAATAATTGTTTGGGAGCCAGAATTCTGTGTGAGAACCCTCTTGAGAGAACTAGTGTGGTTCATTTCATAAATACTGAGGAAACTTGCCTGCTACATTTCCCTCTGGAATAAATTCTGGTAAGCATATCCATGGGGTGCTTTGGCAAGGTCTCAAATATAAATGTGAACAAGGAGACAGAAATCCTCAATGCTAAAGTAGATGTCTGTTTTTATGGCTTGTCCTAATTTTTTTTTTTTTTTTTTGAGACGAAGTCTTGCTCTATCGCCCAGGCTGGAGTGCAGTAGTGTGATCTTGGCTCATGACAACCTCCACCTCCTGGATTGGAGCAATTCTCCTGCCTCAGCCTCCCGAATAGTGGGGATTACAGGCCTGTGCTACCACACTTGGCTAATTTTTGTACTTTTAGTAGAGACGGGGTTTCACCATGTTGCCCAGGCTAGTCTTGAACTCCAGCCACAAGTGATCTGTCCACCCTTGGCCTCCCAAAGTGCTGGGATTACCGGTGTGAACCACTGCACCTGGCATGTCCCAATTTTTTATTAAAAATATGTTTTGGGGCTGGGCGCGGTGGCTCATGCCTATAATCCCGGCACTTTGGGAGGCCAAGGTGGGTGGATCACAAGGTCAGGAGTTCGAGACCAGCCTGGCCAACATAGTGAAACCCCCGTCTCTACTAAAAATACACACAAAAATTAGCCGGGCATGGTGGCGGGTGCCTGTAGTCCCAGCTACTTGGGAGGCTGAGGCAGGAGAATTGCTTGAACCCGGGAGGCGGGGGTTGCAGTGAGCCGAGATTGAGCCACTGTACTCCAGCATGGGTGATAAAGTGAAACTCCTTCTCAAAAAAAGAATTTTTTTTTTTTGGAAATTTTCTTTTAAAAATTATGTAGATAACACATAAATACACACTTTCAACTTCTAAATACAGGGGTGTCCAGTCTTTTGGCTTCCCTGGCCACATTAGAAGAAGGAGGATTGTCTTGGGCCACACATAAAATACACTAACAGTAAAGATAGCTGGTGAGCTAAAAAAAAAAAAAAAAAAAAAATCACAAAAAAATCTCGTAATGTTTTAAAAAAGTTTACAAATTTGTGTTGGGCTGCATTCAAAGCCCTCCTGGGCTGCATGTGCCTTGCGGGCTGCAGATTGGACAAGCTTCTATCTAGAACTTTGTGCATATTTATTCTTCAAGTGTCTGTTTCCCAGCAGTAAAAAGGGGAAAAAATTGAGTTAGATGCATAAAAATAGGGACAAAATTTCAGGCCTTCTAAATGTTCTTTTGGGGGTTTGGGAAAGTATGGTTGGGATGGGAATGTGAACCTTGTCTTTTCCTTAGAATGATATTTTCTTAAAAGCAAAATAAAATGTATGGGGACATGTCGTTCCTCAGCTCTCTCATCTTCTTTTGTCCTAAACAGCAACAAGTTTTTGTTTTTGTAAGGTGCTGAATATTTGACTTAGAATAAAAAATATATGTTCTATGAAGCCAGAGATAATGTACCTATATTATTCTGATATTTTAGGAGTCTCTCTCTCTCTCTCTCTCTCTCTCTATATATATATATACACACACACACACACACACACACACATACACACAAACTGTATTATTTAGGTTTGTTTTAGGTTCACAGCAAAATTAGGCAGAAGGTGCAGGTTCCCTTCTTGTTACCACACATGCACACATGCACAGCCTCCCCCATCATCAACATCTCCCACCAGAGTGGTACATTTGTTACAATCAATGAACCTACATTGGCACATCATTGTCACCCAAAGTCCATAGTTTACATTAGAGTTAATTCTTGATGTTATATATTCTATGGGTTTGACCGATGTATAATGACATGTATCACTGTTACAATATACAGAATAGCTTCATTTTCCTAAAAATGCTCACTACTTTGTCTATTCATCCGTCTCGCCCCTTCCCATAGAAACCTTTTTGCTGTATCTATAGTTTTTCATTTTCCAGAATGTCATATAGTTGGAATCATACAATATATAGTTTTTTCAGATTGTCTTCTTTCACTTAGTAATGTGTATTTAAGGTTTCTTCATGTCTTATTTTTTATTTTTTTTAGAGACAGAGCCTCACTCTGTCACCCAGGCCGATGTGCAGTGGTGCAGCCATGGTAGCACTGGCCTCCTGGCTCAAGCGATCCTCCCCCTTAAGCCTCCCAAGTAGCTGGGACTACAGGTATGGGCCAGCAAGCCCGGCTAATTTCTGTATTTTTTGTAGAGACTGGGTTTCGCCATGTTGCCCAGGTAGGTCTCAAACTCCTGGGCTCAGGCAATCTGCCTGCCTCAGCTCCTAAAGTGCTGGGATTGCAGGCGTGAGACACCGTGCCCAGCTCCAGGAGTTTTTTTGTTCATTCTTTGGGTATTGATTTTTTTTTTTAAAAACATTGGTGATACTTTATCAGCAAGCCTAAGTATTTTTAGTAATGTTGCAGTTTTGCCCTCAGCTACAGGTTTTCATAGCTAACACGGAAGCAGGAATTTATGAGTAACAATTTGGTTTCTTGGTGTAGCATTGTGAAGCTCTCATGCTTTTATCAGAAGCCATCTGGTCATAGACACCACAAGTCACCTAGGTAGGTGGTCTTGTTTTCTTTTGATTTTATAATTCTCAGTTTGATCACAAGCTGAGTGGTTGGAGATGAAAAGACAGTGGCTTGTGGTTTGAACTTAGTATGGTCTTTTGATGAGAACTGAACAAAAGATAGAATACTGACCTTAGATAGTCATGGGTAAAATTAACCAAAAGCAGTTAAGTCTGTGTGCTCTGATACTGAAATATTGAGAGAAAGAGCTAAAATCAATGAATCAGTAAATATTTATTGATGAAGTCTCAGAGTAGGGCATGGGTGTACCAGGTAAGTCTTGATGTGGAAAAGCAAAATTCACTTTGGTTTTAAAATCCCAAATAACAGAAGAAATATTCAAAGCATGATGTAGTATCTCTGTGTACTCCCCACAAGATCTGTCTTCTTCATTCAGTGTATACATACATAAGAATAGACCATCATTAGTACAATTCTTTCTAATACAGTAACATAAAATGTATATTTCCCACACCATGCCAACATTAACAATACTCATCGCTGAATATGAAAGTTGCACTAGGAAAAGTCAAGTATATTAGCCATATTTGGATGTTACACTATTTGGATATGAGGCTTTTTATTAGAATGTGCTGTATGCATGTGCTTTTTATTAGAAAGTGTTGTTGAAAAAATTTTTAATATTCTTGTTTAAATTAATACTGAAGTACTCTTCATTTCCTTCCTTCCCTGGCTCTTTGTACTGTAGTTTTATCATGATGACTACTTATTTTCTACTTAATTAAGCTTTTCCACTTAATGTTATTTCTTAACACCCACAATAACAAATATTATATTTTCAGGATCATAGAGCTGTGTAGAAGTGTTTGTTTCTTGTAGGCTGCAAAGATGGAGTCAGAGATGAGTCCTTCCATCTTAAAAGGTCCAGTGATATAAACGATTCCATACTCCAGCCAGAGGTGAAGATTCATCTTACTGGTCTTCGAAATGACTACTGTAAGTTATCATTTAGATTGGGAATTGAAAACTTGAAATGACAAAATGCATCCTGTGCTTGGTATAAACATGAAATTTGATTAAACCAGATGGCCTTTATGCCTCATATCCAAATAGTGTAACATCCAAATATGGCTAATATACTTGACTTTTCCTGGTGCAACTTTCATATTCAGGGATGGGTATTGTTAATGTTGGCATGGTGTGGGAAATATACATTTTATGTTACTATATTAGAAAGAATTGTACTAATGATGGTCTATTCTTATGTATGTATTTTAAATATGGGTAAATTGAATCAGTCAAACAACTGCATTGGGTCTACTTGTTATATGCCCAGCTTGTAATCTAGTTTGGAGGACAGGACTAACTGACACAGAACTGATACCATATGCCGAGGTAGGTTATAAATAATAAATCATGGGATATGAGGAGTTATAAAGACTAGAAAGAGCTTAGTGAGCTTCGGTGTTGTCTAGAAAGATGTTGTGGAGATATTTATACTTAAGCTGGATCTTGAAAGATTGTTAGAACTTGGAAAGGTATAGAGGAGAAGGACCATTTTTGGTATTGTTAACAGCATGAAGAAGGCAGGATGTTGGTAATTAATGATATTTAATGGCAATGAAGAAGATACATTGGGGACTGGTGAATAGGTGGGTACAGATTATGGAGAAAAATTTAGAAATTTAGATTTGTTTTGGGAGTTGTTGACTAAGAGAAACATCAAAGGAAAATTCATGGCAGAGTATGCAGAATGCACTTAGTAGGAAAGAGCTGCCAAAGAGTGAAGGCTTGTTTTTCCTCCATGAAGAAAAGAAATGGGATGAGAAATGAATTCATGATTATTCCAAGTTTTTGAAGCAGGAGAAGGGTGGTGTCACTGAGAAGACAGATTGGCAGAGGAGGTGATTTGGAGAGGAAAGACTATGCTTGAATATTATATTAAAGGAGACAATGAGACATAGAAGAAGCTTGGCGGATTATTTGAAACGAATGCTGATAGTTGAAAGAGGATGGACTAGCCTGTAGGTCAGATGATTGTGATTGAAGCCAGGAGCCAGTGTAAGCTCCCTAGGTGAGGGAGAGAGGAGCAGAGGGAAGGGGCCTGGGCTCCATGGAATATCTACAAAGAGGCATGAGCTGGAAAAAGCAAAATCCCTAAAGGGAACAGTTCTGTATTTTCCTATTCTTTCTGCTCCTTCTCCAAAAGAATTTATTGTCATGACCAACTAAGAAGGATGCATTTTCAAAAAATGTTAAAAAACTGTTACACTCATATTAAAGAGAAATGACTTTTGTTCCCATTTTTCCTTTAAGCCACAGCCCTTTTTCTTTCTTTCTTTTCCTTTTTTTTTTGAAACAGAGTCTTGCTGTGTCACGCAGGCTGGAGTGCAGTGGCTCACTGCAGCCTCCGCCTCCTGGGTTTAAGCGATTCTCATGCCTCAGCCTCTTGAGTAGCTGGGCGTGTAGCTACAGGCATTTGCCACCATGCCCGGCTAATTTTTGTATTTTTAGGAGAGACGGGCTTCATCATATTGGCCAGGCTGGTCTCGAACTCCTGACCTCAAGTGATCCGCCTGCCTTGGCCTCCCAAAGTGCTGGGATTACAGACGTGAGCCACCATACCCAGCTGCACAGCCCTCTTTCTTTCCTCCCTTTGACAGTAAAACTTTCAAAACATCTTTATACTTACAATTTTCCATTTCTCTCCCCATATTGTCTCAAATCTGCTCTAGTCAAGTTTTAAGTCTCATCATTCAATTGAAACTACTCTTCCAAACATTACCAAAGAACTCCTCGTTGTTAAATCCAAAAGTTACTTCTTAGACTTCATACTGAACCCTAACAACTATATTTGAGACAGGTGATCAATCCCTCCTTCTTGATATCCCACTCTTTTGGGTTTTGTCCAAGATTGTCTTTTTGTTCACTCTTTCTCATCCTTTTTTACTGATTTGTGTTTCTCTTCCATTTCCCTGGCCTCTAAATGTTGGAGTACCCAAGGCCTATTCCTTGGACATCTTTTCTTTTTTTACTTCGGTTCTATTTAATTGATCTTAGCTTTTTGGCTCTATCTCTTTGTATTGTATTTTGTCGTCATTGTTCTAGGGATTACAATGTGATTTAAACTTTCTTAGTCTACATAGAGTTACTATTGTACACTTCACACAATACATAAACATCCTGCAATCATGTAGGTCTCTCAAACTCCCCAATGCTTTTTAGGTTACTGTAGTTGTCATGTGTGTTTGTTTGTTTGTTATTGTTTTTTGAGGGAGGATCTCACTCTGTCACCCAAGCTGGAGTGCAGTGGCTCAGGCTGGAGACTGTAGAGGCTTACTGTAGCCTCTACCTCCTGGGCTCAAGTGATCCTCCTGCCTTAGCCTCCCAAGTAGCTGGGACCACAGGCACATACCACCTTGTCCGGGTAATTTTTTGATTTTTTGTAGAGATGGGGTCTTACTTTGTTGCCCAGGCTGGTCTTGAACTCCTTGGGCTCAAGTGATCCTTCCACCTTGGCCTCTCGAAGTGCTGGGATTACAGGTGTGAGCCACTGTGTCTGGCCTGTCATGCATTTTGTATTTACATACACTGAAAACCGTCCAATTGTAAGCATTTTAAAATTGAAAAAATATTTAAATAGCTTAAGAGGAAAAAATGGCTCCTATGTTTACCCAAATATTTACCAATTTCAGTGTTCTCCTTCATTTCTGAAGATCCAGGTTTCTCTTTCATATAATGCCCCTTTCGCCTGAAGAGCTTCCTTTAGCGGTTCTTGCAGATTAGGTCTGTTGGCACAGACTTCTGTTAGATTTTCCATCTTCCAGTTTATGAGGTTTTTGCTGGATATAGAATTCTGAGTTGAAAGATTCATCACCACTCCCTACCCCCAGCATTTAAAAGATGTTGTTCCATTGACTGTGGCCTCCATGGTGTCTGGTGAGAACCCCATGGTCATCTGAAATCTTGTTATCCTGCTTCTAAGACCTGACTCTACTTACACATGTTAGATTTTTGGATATTATTCTACAATTCCCTGAGGCTTCATTCTTTAACAAATTTTTTCTCCCCATTCTTTAGGTTGAATACTTTCTGTTATCTATATTCAAGTTTACTCTTTCCTCTATCACGTCTATCCTACTATTCAGCATATCCAAGGAATTTTTCAGATATTATATTTTTCCATTTTAAAGTTTGTATTTTATGGTTTTTGTATATTTGATTTCCATTTTAGAGCTTTGTTTTATGATTTCTATTTTCTTTACTTAGAAAATACTTTTGGGTTTTCTGTTTATCTGCTAAAGCTTCATATAAAACTTCATATGACTTTCCATTCATTTCATGTGTGGTTTTCTTCACTTCATGGAGAATATAATGGCTGCTTTAAAGTCTTTGTTTCATAATTTTTATACCTAGGTCACCTTGGAGTTTTCATTTATTGGTTATGTTTTGCCTTTACATTTATCCAGTAATTTTGAATTTTGTCTGGATATTGTGGATGTTATGTTATAGTCATTGGATCCTGTGGAGAATGTTGATGTTTTCTTCTGGTTGATGTTTTTGTTCTAGTTAGGTTCATATTTTAAGTTTTGTCTTGCCATTTGTGGGTGGTGTTTCAAATCTTAGATCAGTTTCTTTAACTTTGACCATGCTGGTTTGGGTCTGTATCTCATACATGTGGATCAGAGCCTAGACTGAGACTTGTATGGAGGTTTCAAATCTCAGTTCGTTTCTTAAAGCCTTTGCTAAGCTAATTTGAGTCTTTTCTGCGTGTAAATGATTTAGGAGTAAGGCTGAGATGTGTGTGAATTAATATACTCACACTCAGAGGATCTCTTTCTTTTGGCTTTCTCATGTCTAGGACTTTCCCCTCATACTAGTATCAGTTCTATGCCTCAGGCTCTATTTCCATGGTTTCTCTGACCAGAAAGATGGTGTCCTTTTTATCAGAGTCTTCACTGGCACTCTATGACTGGGGCCTGTCCTGGGGCAAATGTGTGAAAGAAGAAAAGTGGGAAACTCACCTCCGGCCAGGTTGCCTCTCCAAAGTTTGACTCCCTTACTTAGTTTACTGCTTTTTCTTACTTTCCAGGGTCTCCAGGTGTTTGTTTTTTATACTTCATTCAGAGTTTAGATTTATCACGGGGAGGGAATGTATTGTAGAGGTTTAAACTACTGTAGGGAAACTGGTGTGCTACTTAGTTTTATACTGATACGTGTCAGTCAGGAGTTTCTGACTGATAAGAAATAAGATAGGGTATATTTTAATAAATTGTCATACAAATATGTTTTCTCTTAGCAGTCAAAGGTTTCATATTAGTGTAAGCTATAGAATACTGTTGAGAACATGTAGGTATCATACGTGAACCATCGCCTCTTCTAGCTGGGTGGTATTTTTGGTTAGAAATGATGGTGGCATCTCCCTTATAGATATCCTAGGTCCAAGGGTGTCTCCATAAGCATTATATGCTTTTAATTTTTAGTGATCTGTTAAATGAAGTCTGCATGTACTAATAATGGTAGATGAATCTGCCAAATTCTTTAAATGCCTCTAAATAAGTATATTTCCGTGTAAATAATAAGCATTATTGCTTATTAGACTGTGATTGTTGACACCAGATTCTATTCCAGTTTTCATTTTTGAACTTTTAAGGATTTCCTTGGTTCCATGTTTCTGTTTTCCAACTAACCATGGGATGGTATTAGTCTTTTCCCCCTACCTATAAATAAAGTTGTTTATTTGAACATGTTTTCATTTGGCTGTATAATTACCCTAATTTGAAGTGCTTTTCTTATAGATCTGAATATCCTAGACTGGAGTTTTCAGAATCTTGTTGCCATAGCCCTGGGCTCTGCTGTGTACATCTGGAATGGGGAGAACTGCAATGGGATTGAAACCATAGACTTAAGTCTCACTTGTAACTATATCTCTTCTGTGTCCTGGATAAAAGAGGGAACTTGCCTGGCAGTTGGCACCAGCGAGGGAGAAGTGCAAGTACTGGCCAGTTTTTTTTCTCATTATGTTCTTTGTGCATTACTACACTATAATTGACTTTTAATAATAAGTTAATGTAAAGTAGAGAAACTAGGTGTGGCTCTTAAAGTATGGGGAATAAAAGGAGATGACATTCTACTTTTTTTTTTTTTTTTACTGAATGGTTTTTAACGAAGACTTAAGGGTACTCTGGTTAGTTTCCACCACAATCTTTCTGTCATGTTTAAAAATATATTTTCTCTGAAACTAAAGTTGGGCTTGTAGAATCTCCTGTTCTGGAGCTTTGGAGAGAGGAAGATACTTTCAGTTCTCCTTTTCACCTGAAGCCATGATTAGGAGTCTGTACTAATTTTTTTTTTTTTTTTTCTGACAGGCTCTTTGAAATGGGAATTTATTGAGCTTCCATCAGTCTATCTAATTTCTCATGTATCATTATTATTATTTTTTGTTACTAACAGAATAAACAACATCATTCATGTGCAAATGATTCAGGAGGGCCACAGATGGCTCTCTCACTGCTTTCTCATCTCTGCAATGATAATGAATGCTGTGAAGTCTATGTCATAATTTCTTCTTACACCAAAGTTGTTATTCCCCATGGCGATCAGAATATTATCTGTAGCTGGCAGGAAAGGAGTCTCTTAGCAATAAGTGGAATTTCTGATTCTAGGAAGTGTCCGGGTACCCACATCTTATTAATACATTTGTTGGTAACTGTAGGTAGATTTCCAGATTTGTAATTCTCACAATTCAGAAGGAGCTAGAAATGTGGTAATGATTCTCAACCCTTGGCTACACATTGAATTCACCTGGGGAGCTTTAAAACAATTGCCATATCCCCAGGTTCTACTCCGCCAACTAAATCTGCATCCATAGTGGTACAGACTCCCCAGCTGATTCTAATACACAGTCAGACTTGAGAACTGCTGACTAGAGGTGCTGGGTTTTCACTTAGTACAAAAACTAACAATATCAACAGTAATTGGCTCTCAGGCCTTTGAGAAGACAGTGGGCTGTGAAAACTCCAATGCTACATAACTCTCCTTGTTCATTTTTTCAGTTATGGGATGTGGTAACTAAAAAGCGGCTGAGAAATATGCTTGGTCATTTGTCAGTAGTTGGGGCTCTGAGCTGGAATCACTTTATCCTCAGCAGGTAAGAAGTGTCTTATTGGAGACAGTTGTGTTTGTATTAACAATTGATTATGGGGCCTGAGTAGACAATTATAATATTCAAAACCTAAACTGACAAAAAATAAAACAAAATAGGCCATTGGACTTAATATCAGGTATGATCCCACCCTCTCAGGTATTCTGATCTGCTGGTGATATAAGTGTCACATGTACCATGTGTGCCTTCTGCATGGGATTCACTAAATTGTTCAGATAAAATGTGAAACTCCCTTCAAGCAAAAGGTTTCTCTGTGCTAAGTAATAGGTACTAAAGGGATATTGTGCTGAAATCAAGTATTTATTGCTATCAGTATCTATACTATGGAATATGTTGAGCTCTTTGGGGCACATTTCCAATTCACAGACCCACAGAAATTATGGCGGAAGGAACCTCGTAGATTATCCTGTTCAGTAGTTCTCAAACTTAAGCATGCATCACAATCACCTGGAGGGCTCCTCAAAACGCAGATTGCTGGCTTCACTTGGGGGGCTTCAGATCCATTAGGTCTTGAGGGGCTGGTAATTGCCATTTCTCATTTCCCAAGTGATGCTGATGATGTATCCCTTTGAGAACTAATGATTTAGTTTAACTGCTTCTTTTTTAACCAGAAAAATTAAGTGACTTCTTCCTGTGAGCCTACATAACTGGTCTAAATATATACTGCTTTTAATCATAGCCATTCATTTTCATATTGTAGTTCTTCAGATTAAGGTAGACTTAAGTTAGATAAATCCCAAAGACTTTTAAAATGTATTTAAATAATTTGATGTAAACTTGAGATTTGAATATCTTGTGATTTTGGCCATACTTAAAACAACTTAGTTATTGCAGTCTCCTTTGTATGTACTCAAACTCCTTCCTATGTACTCAAGCTTCTTTTCTAATCTGTATTGTTAAAGTTTAGTTTCATTATCCACGAGGAAAATGAACAGATCCTTTCTTATAATAATAGCAGCTAACATTTTCAGACTACTCTGTGCCAGGCACTGTGCTGTACTTTTTATGTGTGTAATTTCATTTTAATCACTGCAGTAACGTGATAAGGTGGTCTCTTATCCTCAATTTTGTTTTTTCAAATGAGTAAACTAAGACACTAGCCTGAAGTCACATGGTTACTAAGTGACAGAGTTGGGATAACCCAGCTGGTCTGGCTCCAGAGCCCATATTGTTTATCAGAATGCTGTTCAGCATTGCATAGTTTTAAACAATGTGACACTGGACTTTGAGAAATGTCTGAAATAATTGTGGAACATCATTTACTTACTCCTTAGAGAAAATTAAATTAATCTAGAAAGAGTTCATTATCTTTGAAAAAGTGATGTGATCTTTAGTTGTTTAGTTTCACATCAGTGAGCATGAATAGAGACATTATCCACTGATTAGGAATCATATTGCAGTTTGCTGTGACATTCAATTGGTTTTAAAATTCTTTTACATATTAGTGCCTTTAGCAAAACTAAGAGTGGATCTATAGGTTAATAGGAATCTACCTGTTAGAAAATTATTTCCCTTTTCTATGTTTAACATTTTACTATAAATATATACTGAAACCATTTCATTGAGACACTCTGAAATATTCAAAGTTGCAGAAAAGTATTAATATTTCCTAGGTCCAGTATATAAACTACCATTTGGGAAAATCTGGTAATCTCAGCTTAATTTTCCATGGCTGTCTACACCAGATTAAAGTCATTAGAAACATCTATTAAAGGATATTTTTAAATCCAGACTTTAAACTCTGCCAGACAAATCAGTTTCACTTGTGAAAAGAATCCTCCAGGCAGAACACTCCATCCTTATTAACCCAAGGAATCTCCACCTGTGTTTTCAATCGGTCCTAGGGGTCTTTCAGAAGTTTTACTTTGAACTATGCTTTCCTCCATGTTTTCAAATGTTTATGTAGCAACAGGGCTTAATTTTTTTGTTATGTAAACTCACAGTGGGTCAAGATTGGGGCGTGTTTATCATCATGATGTTCGGGTAGCCCAGCATCATGTTGGAACACTTCGCCACAAGCAAGCTGTGTGTGCTCTGAAGTGGTCACCGGATGGCAGGCTGCTTTCCAGCGGCTGCAGTGATGGACTGCTGACAATATGGCCCCACGACCCAGGTGCCAGTGCACAGGGCCAACCGCTGAAAGTCATACCCCAGTCTACAGCAGTCAAGGTAAGAAACTCAGTAGCTTTCTAGGTTTCCTGTTACTCAGAGACCACTGGGTATCCTTCACATATAAAAAGAAAATCATTAAGCCAATATTTTGAGATTTTTCTTTCTCTAGAATTTGCTTTGGAGTTTGTCATCACTCTCCTGAAAGACAACCCTATTTATGCTTCCCACTGGTCAGATTTTTTAGTTGTAGGTGACTGAAACCAAAGTCAAACTTACGCTTAAGCAAAAAAGTAAATCTATTTTTTCATGTAACTGTGGAGTCCTGGGTACATACGGCTGGTTTTAAATATCAGCTGGATCTAAGGCTTTGAGTAATGTCATTTGGGCCCATCTTTTTAGCTCTTGGCTCTGCTTATCTCTGGTTTCATTCTTCCTTCAGACTTCATTTTCTGGGCAAGATGGCTCTTGGCAGCTTCAGCTTCAGATTCTTCCAGATGGGTGCTGGATAAGAAGCCATCTTTCCTTATAACTCTGGTGGAAATGTGCCAGGGAGGACCCTAGTCTGCCTTTGGTCACATTCTCATCTCTCAGTTAATAACTGTGGCTAGAGAGATGGGCACACTGTCGGGCCTGGGTCACAAGCTCACATGTAAGGAAAGAGACCCATTGTCAGAAAATGGCAGGGTGCTGTGAAGTTAGATCAATGCTCCACCGTGTTCTGCATAATTATTTATTTCTCTGACTGTTAAATTCTTATGTCTAGTAAAAAAATCCATACTTTCCTTCTTGAGGAGTTGGTGACACAGATGTATGTCTTGACCTCAACATAGTCCCAGAATATATGTCACTCGCAGAGCAAAGAAATGGTTCTACCTTATTAACAATAAGCAAATTGATTACAAGATGATTTAAAAGTTATTACAGGGCTTCCTAATATAGGATGATGTATGTAGTGACTACTGCCACTACATTGTGCTGCCCCAAAATTCCTGGCTTGTGGTTTTTCATGTCTACAGGATATTGAGAATGATGATCAGTCCAAATTCCCACTATTCATTACTTGAAAAAAAGTAGGCAAAACGTATGTAAAATATTCTGTCTGAAAACAACATACAAAAACAAGACAAAAAAATAGTTGAAAACCCAAGCCAAGCAAGACAAGTTACCTTTTTAAATGTCTTGTTGTCAAAAATCTAATGCATTGAACTACTAAATGGGAGTCCTCTTCACTAAGAAAGAGTTTCTGGAAACCAGAGCAAGCCAAGCCTCCTGGCAGTCAGCACCTGGGGAATCACTGAACAGTCACCAGTCATGTCTCTTCAGTCACCAGCTAACCAACTGGTGAAGCAGGAGTAGACTTTGCAGGTTGACATCTGTGTGATTCCTCTCATGGTGTAGCTTCTGATTTTGCCAAAATATTTATTATAAAAGCTATGTAGAACAGTAGGGTATTTAAGAAAATGATTATTAATAAATATAAAAAATATTATCCATCGTATGGTAAAACTGGGGTCCGTGGGTTCAGGGGAATTTCTGAGCCTCTTGAAATTGCAAAATTATGTTTTCTGTGAAATAGCCCACTTCTCCAGCCTAATCAGAGGTGGAGAATTGTTATTTGAAAAAGATAAAGCAGGGAACTTTAACTTATGATATATATTGTAGATATTTTATTTTGACTGAGAACATTACATTCACCAGATTTATTAAACTGTACATTCATTCATCATATGAGACAAAGGCCTTTACTTTGAGTGTAGGTAGGCTGATTAGAATTCCTCATTGTCTTTCTTGTATGAACTACAACCATATTTCATTGTTCAAGGTTTCTATTTATAGTATCTGTCTGATTATCTATTGCTGTGCAACAAATTACTCAAAAACTTAGTGGCTTAAAACAATAATAATTTCATTATCTTTTATGGTTTCCTGGGTAAGGATTCTGGGAAAATGTCATTGGAGCAGTTCTGGCTCAGGATCACTCATGAGGTTGCAGTCAGACAGCATCAGAAGCTAAAAGTGCTGGGGGCTGCACCAGTTGTTTGCCAGCTGGTTGGGCATGCTCCTTCTTGCAGTTTGCATCTTCATGTTGTGTGAGCTGATTTGGGTTTCCTTACAACGTGGTTGCCTCAAGCCAGTTGGAATTTGTGCTTCAGGGAAATAGGTCCAGTGCTTCAGAGAGCAAGGTGAAAGTGGTAATACCTTTTATTAATATAACCCAATTTTGCAAGTCATGCAGTGTCATTTGTCACATTTATTGGTTCCAGGTTAGTCACAAGTCCCCCCGGATTCAAAGGTAGAGGAATTAGATTGTACCTATTTATGGAGGGAATGGGCAAGGCTTAGAAGGTCTTGTTGGATGAAAGACAGTGTTGTAGCTATCTTTGGAAAATACAATCTGCTGCAGAATCTTTAAAGTAGAGTGAGGCCAGGTGCAGTGGCTCATGCCTGTAATCCCAGCACTTTGGGAGGCTAAGGAGGGTGGATGGCTTGAGTCCCAGGGAGATCGAGGCTTCAGTGACCCCTTGTGGTAACACTGCACTCCATCCTGGGCAACAGAGTGAGACTGTGTCTTAAAAAAAAAAAAGCTTCCAAATTGTTTGATTGAGTTCATAGAAGTAACAATCATTTTTAGTCCAAATAAAGTAGGTGATTTAATTAAACATTTACATGTGATTTGATGAAATCACAGTTATAATAACAAGTTCACCTGTTATAAACAGGTTTGGCAAAACACAGTGGGTTCTATAAACCTACAGCTTAATTAGTGGGAGCAGAAGTGTGGAGCGTTCTAGAGAACAGAAGATTAGTATGCTATGGGTAGAAATAAATACATTTTACAGAAGGAGAGGAGAACTTTGGTAAATTTAGCAAGTTGGTTAAATGAAGAATGAGAGGAACTATTGTATATTCAGATGTGTGTTTTTAAAAAATGGACTCAAACTTGTAAGAAAAGCATTAAGATGTAGGTGCTTAAATGGCAAAAAAATTCACATGGTGGGAAATGCTGGAGGAACATAAATACACAGAAAAAAGTTCATTCTTGCTAAGAAGAAAATAAATTACCCTTATAATCTGTTTTATAATTATTATAATTTCACTAGATGTAAAATAACATTTTTAACTTCATGTAACTTTTAGCCAGGGTGAAATTAGTATACTCATTGGATGCTGGTGCTGTAAAAAGTTATAACTGTTTGGAAAATTTTATGTCAACTCTTTTGAACCTTGGAATTTACTTAAAAAATTTGTCAGAAAAAAAAGACATGTAGAATATATTCATTACAGTGTACTTTATGAGAACAGACAACAAATAAAACACATGCAGAAAAACAAAAAAAATACTCCTTTCCAAAAAAAAGCAACCCAACCCAATACAAATAAAACCACAATACAACAAAAACCAAAACAGGTCCGGCATTAGCAGAACAAAAATTAATCAGGATACAACAGCATGATGGAATATTATGGGATTGTTAAAAATTATAATTGTGAAAAGTATATTAAAATGTGGAAAAGTGTTTATATGATAGGTGAAAACAACAGAAAATAATCAAATAGTATAAACACTATGTTTGCTACTTTATAAAATATTTTTACATGTAGAAGAGAAGATGCAAAAATGAGAGTGGTTACCAAGATGATTGATAAGGATACATAGATACATACAATTGTAGTATTTATTAAAATGTCCTTTAAAGTGATTGTTATTAGTAATTTTAATTACCAATGTAAATGTGTGATACTAAATCCTATTTTTTAAATTAACTGTAATTATAAATAAATATAAGGCAATTTTATTTTCTGAACTGCCTTAAGATTTGAAGTGCTTGAGACTTTTGAGTTGTGAGCAATCACATATAGTTCTCTTTTATCTGACCACTACCTGGAACATAAGGACACAGGTAGACAAATCAGAGAAAGCCTGCATTTTCAGAGCCAATTTGCAAGGGCACATGTGAACTACTCCAGCAGCAGATTTTTGCCCCATAGTATGTATTGCATGTAGCTTTCCAACTGTTATTGCATAGTCTATGTTAAAAAAATCCACAATTGTTATCATAATTTGAGTCATGTTAGGTATCTTCCCTTCCAGAAGTGACTGCTAGTCCCTGAGGAGTAATCTCTAGAGGGTGCAGTTGCTCCTGCCTTTGGATAGCAGGCCCAGGAAAGCTGTGACAGGTGCAGACCTGGGGACTTGCTGCTTACTTAAGTGCATCACATTCATGAGTGCACCTTCTTTGAAGCTGACCTGTCTGTGCTATTATGTGAAACTTTAAAGGCTATGGATTGGTGTCCCTGGCAGTCTGGGGTCCTTGCCATTGGAGGAGGAATGAAGGATGGATGCTTATACATCTTGGATATAAATGCTGGGAAGAGCATACAGACCCCAAGCACAAACTCACAGGTTAATATCTCCTCTGGGCTTCATCTTCATTTCAATCTTCTGCATTCTTGTGAAAATAGTTTATGACAGAGCCTATGCCCACAACAAGCTCTCTTTCTCTATTGAGTCCATAAGGAATTTGAGTTCTCAAGAGTTTCTTTTTATTGTAAAAACCTCTTCATTTGTGAGTTCAAAGTTAATATAATTTGTATTTTCTATTTTTCACATTTCCTTTCTTTCCCATCACTGCTTTGACCATGAACTTTGAGGGTAGTCTGGCTCTTCCTGGCCAATGGTCACAGTTCACTTAAATTCTTCCATTTACTACACTTAAGCCTATTTGTATACTTGATCCTTTGTTGCCTTGGATAAACTTTCCTAGAATGGATGTAATTTCTTTAACATCCTACTCCAGCTGTACTGAAGGTTGGGTCATGGACAGTGCATACTGTCTATAACCAGTTTAAGTATATTCATAAGGAATCAGAAATTGTAATAATTCTGTATTTTTGATCATTATTTCAGATTTGTTCCTTAATCTGGCTACCTAAGACAAAGGAGATTGCAACTGGCCTAGGTACTCCCAAGAATGATGTGACTGTGTGGACCTGTCCCACTGTGTCCAGGTCTGGTGGGTTTTTTGGTAAGCAAATGGGTGAGTAAAATGCCATGCATCTATAGCAAAGTGAGCTATTGTTGAGGGGAATGAAAGATTTTCTCCTTCCGGTTTTTCTCAGTACATATTTCATCAGAGGTAAAAGTCCTACATCCACCCTACCTCAGAGAGTGTATAGTTGAATGTTTCTGAATTTGACTAAGATGGTTCATCACTTTAAATTAAGTCATCTTCTCCTTGCATATGTATATGAATGATGGAGTGGTGATCTTGGGCAGTTTTTGAACTCGAGTTAGCATCACAAATCATTTTATTTTGAAGAAAAACCAATGGTGTAGAATGGGTGGAAGATAAGGCAATCCGAAAGGGCAAGACATTATTATGTGTCAGGAGGCCACTGATGACCATGAGGCTTCCTCTGTGAACATCTGCCCTTTCAAGGTAGACCACTATTCTTCTCAGCTTAGTTCTACCAACTTTTACTGGGTACTTCTTGAGAGAAAGACCCCATGATGGGGAGCAAGACCCAGGCCCTGTCGTCTGGGCCTTAAATCTTTTGTGCAATCTAGAATGTTAAAGGGGGCTCAAGGGTGAGTAGAATATCTCCTCTACCCAGCCCAGGGAAACACGAAGACAAAACTGGTGGTCGGTGCAAGAACGGGGCATCCTGTAGAATTCTGATTATATATCCCGTCTTTTTCCTCTCTCCACTCACCTGGGTTCCTGGCCAATCCCTGGGATTTACTTACTCATTATTTATTTATGAAGCATCTATTATGTGGCAGGTACTTTCTAGGGTGCTGGGGATACACAGGTGAACAAGAGAGACAATGTCCTTGCCCTCAGGGAGCCCACACTTTTGTGAGAGGAGACATGCAGAAAACAAATATATACAATGTTAGGTGGTGATAATACCATAACTTTCTTTGGAGATTCTGAAAATGTTAACGGGCAACAACGAAACAGCCTTATCGGGTAGACTTCCTGCCTCTGTTGATGAGCCCGACTGGACCTCAGCCTCAGAATGACCTTTGTATTCTTCAGCTGTCACACTCTGTGGCCTGTATCAGAATACAGGCAACTCTTAGCAGAGCCATTTTGGTGATCAGGTGCAAGTGTAGGAAGAGCATGAGTCATATTTTTTTGCATATTTTAAATCAAAAGACATGCAATTCCCTGGACCTTTTCAGATTAGAGAAGTATTGTAAATCAAGCCTTAAAACCTGGTTCTTTACAAAACTAATTCCAGCAGCTAGGCAGGGCCTTCATCTAGGTGGGGGCATGTGATAGGATATTCAAATCAATTTTCTGATGCTTGGAATAAAGAATGTACTTATCAGGTGTATTTCCTTGTTTCTCTGGCCCTTACAAGTGATAAGTACTTTAGTTTTAACTCCTTGTGAATTTTTTCACTAATATTAGACAGAATTTCCAAGAGCGCATTTTAACCTTTTCTCTTAAAATGCTTATAGTTGGAGACGAGGTTACTTTTGAGCTCTTAGACACTCATTTTCATCTCTAACCCATTAGTTCCTTCTACATACAGTATTTCTCAAAAGTGTTTAGCAGTTATACAAAACATGTATACAAAGTTGTTAATACAAAAACATGCCATGTGGTCAGTAAGTTTGGAAATTTGGGGTTAAGCTAGAACAGTTTTTTCTCTTTATTTTCTTTTTATTTAATTTTTTTTGAGGCAGAGTTTCACTCCGTTGCCCCAGCTGAAGTTCAGTGGCACCATCTCGGCTCACTGCAACCTCCACCTCTCAAATTCAAGTGATTCTTCTGCCTCAGCCTCCCTAGTAGCTGGGACTACAGGCGCCAACTACCACTCCTGGCTTATTTCTGTGTATTTTTAGTAGAGATGGGGTTTCACCACGTTGGCCAGGCTGATCTCGAACTCCTGACCTTAGGTGATCCACCCACGTCGGCCTCCCAAAGTGCTGGGATTACAGATGTGAGCCACCGTGCCTGGCCAGTGTTTTCTTTCTTAAGGACCTTCCAAAGGCTTGGATAGATTATGTGTATTGTGCATCACCAAGAGAAGGTGATAGCATTCGTTGTTTCCCCAAACACACTTGGGAAATCTGTAGTGGGGGGCATCTTGAAGTACTTGTTCCATGAACACACTGAGGGAGCACTGCTGTGTCCCCTGATACTGCCTAGGTATTTAATTTTTATGGCTTTTGTTGTGAGGCTGTGTTTCCATTGTGGGTCAAGAACAGAGCCCTCGACATACACCTGATGATTGGGATCTGGATCAGTGTCTTCAAACTGGGGGTTATGATCATTGGATTATGAATGTAGTGAGTCAAGATCAGCAATAAAAAGTGAAATAGAATAGTATAGATGGGAAAATGGAAAATTAGGTAGTATTTTGTGAAACTTTTGTTATGGTTATGTAGTACATATATGTGTCTATATATGGGGTTGCTACATAAAACGTAGTTTTGGCTGTGGGTTGTGGTCACAAAGTTTGGAACAAAACTATTCTAGATTCTGGTCACACCTTTACTAAGTTTTACCCTGTTAACCATAGTCATGACTTTTTTTGGGAGGGAAAATTTCAGTTAAAGAGACCTCATCCACCTGACCACAGAAGAAAGGTAACTTATGATTATTCCCACCTATTAAAGAATTGTAATTTTTAAGCTTTAAAATAGGAGTAGGTAGCTCTTTAGCTTGTAGGGTGAGATCTGGTCTTTGGCTTGGTTTCATCATTCCGTGTATCAATATGTGGTCTCATTTATGACTATAGTTGCAGAAATAAGACAACATTTTCATGCTTTCAGTGTCTGTATTCTTAGAACCTGGGAAAATAAACCCTAAAAAGGACCTTTGTCTGACATAAAGAAGACATTTCCCACTATCTGGTAAATTAAGATTGTCACTGATATGCGAGAAAAACTTCAAGAATGCCTTTGCATCCAATCCAAATGCCATTTTTCTAACAAATTCTAGAAGTACTTTTCCAATTTTTAAGTCAAGATAGTTTTCAGTACATGCTTTGGAAAAGATTGGGATTTCCCCCCACCGTTACTCCTTTTCCCTTTTTCTCTTCTTCATCACAACACAGAAGAGTGAAGACATATTTATTACCTATTATATTTATTGAATAGACTTTTCTTTCTTATTAATTTAAAAGCATTAGTGCAGCCTAGGCAAGACAGTGAGACTCCATTTCTAGAAAAATTACAAAAATTAGCCGGACGTGGTGGCACACTCCCTATAGTCCCAGCTATTTGAGAGGCTGAGGTGGGAGGATCACTTGAGTCCAGGAGGTTGAGGCTGCAGTGAACTGTGTTTGCACCACTACACTCCAGTCTGGGTGACAGAGTGAGACCCTGTCTCAAAATAAATAAATAAATAAATAAATAAATAAATAAATAAATAAATAAATAAAAGCATTAGAGTAATGTTTTATTATATATTTATCCTCTTCTTTTTAAGAGGCTGGATCTTGCTATGTTGCCCAGGCTGGAGTGCAGTGGCTATTCACAGGCTTGATCATAGTGCACTGTAGCCTCAAACACCTTGCTTCAAGTGACCCTCCTGAGTAGCTGGGACTGCAGGCGTGTGCCACTGTGTCCATCTCCTATATTTATCCTTTTAAAACAACTAAATCAAGTTGCTTTTCATTTATATGGTTTTATTATTTTTTAAATAATAGACAGTGGTCTTCCATAAAAAAAGAGATTCTTTGGTCAGGGTTTGGTGTGTGGTCTGAATAGTCAGAGTGTTGAATTGGATCCTAGTTTGGCGTGTGGTCTGAATAGTCAGAGCGTTGAATTGGATCCTAGTTCTGGCTCTGCCATTAATTAGCTGTGTGACCTTTGGCAACACATTTGGTATCCCCAAATCTTTTCCCTCACCTATAAAAGGGGCCTGCATTGTCTTTATAAATGTAAACTTGCTGCTTCAGTTTATCTGATTAGTTTATTGAAAGCTGGGGCCCAGTGGGATACTTCTTGGGGAGGCCTGGGGTATGTGGCAGGAGCATAGCACTGGCATTCGTAGGAATGGGTGGATTAGAGACGACAGAACTAACAACAGTATAGGGCATGAAGGGTGTGGTAGGCTGATAAATAGTCTCCTAAAGGATATCCATGCTAAATCTCTGGAACCTCAGAATGGGACCTATTTAGAAATATTGCATTTGGAGATGTCATTAAGGATCTTGACATAAAATCATCCTGGATTATCCAGGTGGCCCTAAATCCAATGACAAGTATCCTTGTGAGAGACACACAGAGGAGAACAGACACACAGAAGAAGAGGTGATGTGGCCACAGAGGCAGAGCCTGGAGTGATGTGGCCACAGAGCAATGATTGCCAATAGCCGCAAGGCACAGAATCACCTCGAGAGCCTCCCTAGGGAGCACTGCCCCTGTGACCCCATGATTTCAGACTTCCCATCTCCAGAACTGTGAGAATCAATTTCTGTTGTTTTAAGCCACCCAGTGAGTGGTGATCTGTTATGGCAGCCACAGGACACTGATACAGGGGCAAGAGCACTGAGGGAGAAAACTGTCCCAGTCAACCCTGACTGCTGTCTCCCAGCATGGCTCAGTTGGTGGCAGCTCTGAACCTGGTGGGTGTGGGAAAGCCCTTTATCCTGGGATGGGACTCATGACCCCACCTCACATTGCCTATAGTCCTGAGCAGCAGCCCATGTAACGTGGAGGAGTATGAACTGTCTTTCCCTTTTCCCCCAGGCCACAGGGGCAGAGTGCTGCACCTGGCTTTGAGTCCAGACCAGACCCGGGTGTTTTCTGCTGCAGCTGATGGGACGGCCTCTGTATGGAATTGCTACTAGCACCCAGCCCCTCTAGGTTTCAGTTTCCTTATTTCTAAGTGAAGATGATGATGTTGGCTATGTCTTCTCCATGGAGTTTTTATGAGTATCAAACAAGTTGAAATACTCTTCTTGATGTGAATGCCTGTTTTCCTGTTCTTTCTCAGATTGCTTTATTTGCTCTGCTTCCCAGAGATCGACTTCTTTCCTTCTCTGCTTTCCTCTTTCTGCCCCTCTTCCTCCCCCTTTTCTTCTTCCTCCCCTTCTTACCCCTTTCTAGAGATTCATTTTCACTACTTTATTCAGAATAACATCTACAGCAAAGATTTCTACTTCTTTCCCATCTGACTTTTCTCCCTAGCTCCAAACCTCATATTTCTGATTGCCTCGGGATAGTTCCCTTTCGAGATTCTTTCCTGTCTTTAGCTCAATCTCAACACATTGAAAACACGACCCATTCACTTGAAAAACATTTATTAAAATCTCACTATATGCTAGGCAGTATGTTAAGCATGCATATTACTTTCTGTAAAAATCAGTTCTGTAGGAATCTCTTCTCCTCCTGATGGTCTCATCCTTATCCTGGTCCCCTACTCAGGGAACCTCCTGGTTCTTCTCTGTGCTTCCTTGGTTCACCCTTTGCTCTCTTTTCTTTTGTTTCACTTAGTCACATCCTGCGTGCCTGACAGCCAGTCTGCTGTAGTTGCCTTATAACTGTTTCTCTTGACTCCACACCACTGCTAGGTTAAACATCTAAAAGTCCCGTGCTGATCCTCTCAGTCTCCTGCTCGTAAACTCTCGAGGACACCCTATTACCAAGCACCTTTGACCTCGGCCTCTGGAGTCCTGAGCCCAGGACTTGAAGTTAGATCTATTCTTGCCTTGGCTCTGCCATAAATACACCCTGTAACCTTGGATGTGTTGCAACATCTGCAAGGATAGGAATTTGGATTTGATCACTGCTAAGGTTCCTTCAAACTTGATCAGTTCACTGTTCTGTCTTTTGAATGTTAATTCCCATTCATCTCCTATATTAAGACTTTGGTTAAGTCTTGTGATTTCCTGCCTTGTTGGAGCTTTTCTTCTAATCTGAATTCTTGCTTCTCTCTCCTTTTCCTTTACACACCCACACAAGTCCTAACCTCTCCAGGAAGTGTTTTGAAATGATGTTACCTGGGTTTGAGTTCTTGGCATTAGCCTGTATCATCTACTTAGTATTACTATACTATTACAGCTGTTTAAAAAAATCTTATTACTGTCTGAATCATTGGTTATTTTGGTTTTAACATCCTGAGGAGTTTAAATTGAAGGCTTGAGAGAGCATGCGTTATATTTTTTGGTGCTCCTTAGTATGTTCTGCATATGACAGATAACAAATATTGGCTGATTATTTTTTTTTTTGCTTCGACATGACTTGTTTTTACTAATACATACCCATTCCCTGTGCCCCCAAAATCGATACAACATAAGAAAAACTTTGAGAATTCAAAAGTAGAATGGTATATACCAGGGGAGTTTAGGACTCTTCTGTTAAATTAGTGTTAATTTGTCAATATATATATTTATTTTCCCTGTTTTTAAAATTTAAATCTGTTTGGTAATGTTAGTAATTCTTGCCTTAGAAAATTTTAAGCCACTGAAAGCCACAGGTGTGATCGTTTTCTGCAATGCACACTCTTCTTTAATGGTTTTAATTTGATCTTCCTAATAAGCCAGGTATAAACTGTAAGAAAATGTTTAGAAGAAAATGAGCAAAATGATTAGACCGTTTCCAGTGTCCCCTGCTATTCTGTTGTGGATACTTCTGTTTTAATACTCTCACGACACTATGTCATGACCAAAGGCCACTTCTCTCAATTAATACTGGCATGTGAACAACAGGCTCTCATTTAAGAAAAATATTAATATATCTGTTACTACGATTAGTTTTGTTGGGAAGTTTGGAATGTGATTTTCATAAAGAAAAAGGTAAGCTTTCATATAGCACACAAAAGCCTGGGCTACAACTTATTTTTAAATTTTGAAATTAAAAATTTTTCATGGAGTAATAATTCACATATAGTAAAGCACATAAGTCTTAAGTTTATAGCTTGATGAGTTTTAAATTTGTGGATAAACAACTGTGCAACCACCATCTAGATCAAGATATGAACATCTCTAGTACCCTAAAGGGATCCCTCGTGTCCACTCCTAGTTAGCACCTCCACATTTTTCTGACTCCTATCCCCATGGATTAGTTTTCCCTTATGCCAACTTTTAGATAAATGGAATCTCATCATGTGTATTCTTTTTTATCTCACTTTTCCTCAACATTAAATTTGTGTTGCATAAAACTGAAGTTTGTTCTTTTCATTGCTGTGTAATATTTTATTGTATGACTGTATAACAGTTGTTTATCCATTTTATTGTGTGTGGATATTTGAGTTATTTCTAGTTTTGACTTCCAAGAATAAAGCTGCTATGTACATTCCAGAACACATCTTTGGTGGATAAAAGCACTCATGTCTGTTTGGGATCTACCCAGGAGTGGAATTGCTAGGTCATAGGTTTATATATATGTTGAGTTTTAGTAGACACTGCCAATTTTCCTATGACGTACTAATTTATACTTCTACCAGCAGTTAACAAGGGTTCCATACAACCACTTTTTAAACAGAGTTCAAAATCTGTAGTACGTATTGACAGTAGGGAATATTCCATCCTCTTTTTGCAGTTAAAGTCCTAACTAGCAATGAGGGAATTGTAGCAAGTATTTAAAATATCATCGTAGTTACTCTCTCAGAGCCTCTCTTTTATATAGTAGCACCAGGCCTCCTTTTCTAGTATAAAGGTTCATCCCTGGTTGCATATTACAATCACTGGGGAGCTCACATAAAGAATACTACATCCCGGGTCCCACCAAATACCAATTAAATCAAAATGTCTAGAGGTGGGACCTGGGCATTGGTAGTTTTAAAGAGCTTAGTGAGTCTAATGAACGACCATGGTTGAAAACCAATGTACTATTATTTTAGCCAGTCTTTAAGCTATGCTCCTTCCTTTGTTGTTGGTGTTTTATTTTTGCACCTTCCTTTGTTTTAAGAGCCTGTCTCTTAGTGTTGCTGTATGTTATTGGTTTGAATATATATTATGCATGTATATGTGTGTGTATATGTGTATATATATGTGTGTATGTGTATATATGTATATACATATGTAGATACACACATATATGTATATATTGAAATTTGTATTATATAATATATAATATACATATATAAAATTTATATTACTAAAGGGACTATAGAAATTGAAAGAATCTGTTCACATAATAACATCTTGAAGTGACTGCAGGCTGATGACTACCTACTAAATTCACTATGTTGAAAAAATATGATGAGGGCTTTTTCCAAAGAAAACTTTCTGGACACAAGTGAACATTCACTCTCTACTATGGGATGGCAGCCACTGTAACTCTCATGTTGATTGGATCTACCCAGTCTCAAGAACAAAGAGAACTGAGAAATCACCTAGGTACTCCAAGGCTTAAATGCAAGGCACTGAGAAAGAAGGCTGACTTTCTACTGTATAATTTTCTTGGCTGCCCAAGTACTGTATTTGTATGCCCTAGAATTTGGAAAATACTGTAAGGCATTGCTTGTTTCTTTTTCTCCCATAGACTCAGATTCTTGTGTATAGCATGAAAAGCAGTTGTTAATGTGGAACAATGCCCTATATTTCCTTTTCCAGACTGGCTGCAGACTGGCTGTTCCAGACTGGCTGTTTCTGTTTCCTGTGGAATTGTGGAGCCCTTTACTGCATTTGTTGTTAGACTTGATCTTAGGGTCATTCTTGCTGGATTCCATTGAGACAGAGAGAAGAATAATTCAGGAAGCATTCCCATGTCACTTGACGCATAAATGACTCTGGTGACATTGATCACATAATCCCTCCCCCTTGCATTATCTACAAGGCTGCCATATAACTCTGCTTCACTTTGCTGGTGCAGATCTGCCCACTAAGTTTACAAGAGAGAAACAGGTACAGTCATGCAAATTGATTTTATTTGTGAAAGCATTAAGAAGCCACAGAAAATGAAATGAAACAGTTATTTAAACTGCCCCCTTGATAGTCATAATTATCCAGCTGAGGTATTTCTTTGAGAGAAGAATATAGACACCAGGCCCACGAGGGTCTCCACATCTATTTTTACAGCCAAAGGAAGTGACCCCTCGGAAAACACCGTTGCACAACAAAGGGCTTCCAGAATCTCCCTGGAGGAAAACAAGAGGGGTCAGTGTTCAGCATTACCACTAGTGAAATGGAAGAAATTCTGTAGCGTTTAATATGAGTTAAGACCAACCTTGACCTCATTGAAGATAGTGCTTAAAAATTAAAACATTTGGAAATATTTTAGTATTTTTGAATTGGTTCACTTGGTTTATTTATGAGCCAGTGAAAATCAAAATGAAACTTGCACATGTTATCAGCTAATTTTGAGACTGTTGCTCTGCTTTTGGAAAGGAAAGTCTCCTGTTTGTCATTTTCTCAAAATGCTTAATAACTCAAGTGGCAAAATAGTCAAATGCAGATGGTACATTGAAGCAAAGAATAAAAACTATGTTTTCTGGTTCTTCTAGCAGATAATTGCTTTCCAAAAGAAACAAAACCAAATCAGTCCCTTTCAGGCAAAAGTGGGCCTTATAGAGATACGAAATAAAGAACCATGTTAGAACCCGGGATCCTCCCTGGACAGGTATAGTTCCCCTGCCTGTTACAGTAATGGCATTTGCAGAATTAGTCCTTTAGGTTTAATTCATCAATAGCCAATTTCGGGGTGTTGAGAGAACAGGGAAAGATTGCCAAGCTTCAGTGGTGGCAGGTGGCTGGTGGGATGGGAACTAACATCTTAGTATGCTGCCGTGGCCTTAGGATGCTGCATGTGGGTTCCAAAAGCATGAAGGTTCTGGGTTCCTGGGAGCCCAGCGTGGTGGACGAGGGAGGGAATGGGGGAACTAGGGCAGAGAAGAGAAAGTGGACAGGTACTAAAGACAAATGTTTTCTTTTCCTGGGATTTGACTAGCTTTGGTTCTGAAGGCAAGACATAGATCTAGGGAAGGACAGAGATCTTTGGATTTCTCAATCTCTGGTAACTCCCAAACCATGCATACTGCATACCCTTCTTCAGGTAAGACTCTGTAAGGTCTTTGGGACAAATGAGAAATGCAAGCTAGTATTCAGTTTAAAAATCTGTAAAATGTTTCTTCTATCCTTGTCTTTAAGCATGGCCCTGTCCCACCCCTTCTCAGGGGGTTCTAGGATGGAAGCTTACACATTTTCTGGTATGAGTCATGCTTTGAACATTGAACAGCATGTTTACTGGGGATTAAACTAAGCTCTGGGAAGCTATAGGGTCTGGCTGGAAATATTCAGCCAGGCTTGACAGACATTTCAGACACACCGATGTTAAATGGCAGAGGAACGTAGTGGAGAAGGAGAGGGAATGTACTGAAATGGGGAAAGCGTACTGAATGGCCTTGAGGAACCTTAACTTCAACTCTTCTAAGTGTTGTATATCTTCAAGTTTAGATCTCTGTATGTTAATATGAAAAATGAGACCAAACATTGCTTCTTAGTAATTTTTGTAAGAAGTCAAACATATGTAGTGCATGCACCCCATGCACTAGCAGTGAGCTTCTTATTTTTGATTAATGACTCACTTGAGCTGAGCACATTCATGTATTTGACTGGGGTTTTATTAAATTTATTTCAAGAAACTCCAGGATCCTGTAGAAGCCAGTGCCATGACAAAACAAAGCATGATGTTACATTTTCTCTGTCTGCATGACTTACTTCAATAGCTAAATGTGGGATCTTATTTTACTTACATCGCACGAGTCTTTTCCACCTCGGAGGCTTCCGGCACAAACCATATTCATTCCAATCACAGGGTTAAAATTATAGTGCTTTGGATCATTGCAGATTTTTCTGTCTATGATGGTGATATTGACTTCTCTCAGCTTATCGGACTGAGATGCACTATTGTGAATCCTCCCCCACCCTGCAACTTGGCACATGGTTCCTGGTTTCACGTCATCCCCCTTTTTAGGCAGATGAAGGATAGTCACATATTTGTTAATTTTTGCTTTTTCAGTTAGCTGTTGGAAGAAAAACATAAAGTGTTAATGGGATAAGATAAATATTTACATTTTAACTTAAATTATAGTCCAAATTTTCAGGATCCTCTTTATGTGAGTTTTTACAACAGGGGCACCAAGGAAATGTTTTCATGTTGGTGGCCAGATTGTAGAAGGTTCTATGACTTTTGAGAAGACAATCAAAGACACGTACCTGTAAAAGTTTAAGATCACCTTCGTGTGTGGCTGGGTCATAGCATGGATAGGGAAACTCTTTCTTAACACACATTATCTGTTTTTCTCGCTCTTTCCTGGTCATTGAGTGAGCCCCAAGAATGACCTGGGACCTTTTGTCCCTGAGAACAGATACAACATTATTTACTGGATTTATTCTTCGTATTAGCAATTGAGCATATATGCTGATCAGTTTCACTGTCCCATTTGTAAGTATGGAGGTGGGGAGACTTCTTTGTGGCTCAGAAAGAAAATGTGTGCTTTAAAAAATAAAATAATATTTGTGAATAAAAGAATGTTTATGAATTCATCGTAGTCATCATCACCAACTTGTTTATAAAAAGGTAAACTAGGTTCATTGAAAAACAAGAGAATTCCATGGCAGCAAAGCCAAGCCTTGTGCTTGTCTGCCCCTCTACCCCTGCCTTATTTAGCTGTGATGGAGAATTACTTATTAGCTGTGATGGGAAGCAAAGATCTCAGTAGTCCAGGGACAAAGCAAAAAGCAGCCAATAGTTGTAAAGTAATGTAATGAAGGGGTCTTTTTAAGAAAACAACAAACTCAAATGGGAAAACTTTCAGAAACAGATTGCCCCATGGAGGACCCTATTTGCATGGCATTGAGTGTGTTGAAGGGATGGTGGTCTGAAGGAGGGGTTCAGGAGTCTTTTTTTTCTCTTAAAGATTCATTTTGGTTATCAAAATCAAAATGCTTTCTGATGAACTGATGGTTAAGGCTATCATCATTCACAACCTAGTATAAACTACACCAACCAGATTATGCACACTGCCTCTTTTCCATTACATCAGCTGAGATTAGTCTCACTTAAACGATCACATGTACCCCCAACATATGTGCAACTATTATATGTCAATAAAAAGTAAATAATAAAAAATAAAAGAAAAAGACCTTAGAACAGTGCTTTCCAGTAGAGCATATTTTTATAATGAAATGTTCTATTTATCTGCACTAGCCACATGTGGCTACTGAGGACTTGAAATGTGGCTAGTGCGATTGAGGAACTAATTTGATATTTTATTTAACTTTAATTGATTGAAATTTACATAGCTACCTCTAACTAGTGGCTATCATATTGAATGGCCTAGGTTTACAGGCTTGATTTACAGAGTAGGAAAAGACAAGGCCTGGGAAGAGGTTGAATGTAGCGGTTGACAGGAGTGAAGAGGCGGCCAAAGATGTGACAGGAATTCACCGAGGCATACAAGAAGGCATTGGACACAAGCTTTCTGTACTTGATGGTTGCACCCAGGGCTCTGAGGGGGCACTGAAAGTTTCACCCTTCCATGCTGAGGCTAATTGTACCTGGGCATGCAGTCATGACAGAAGCAAAGCTCTGCAGCACCTGTACCCAATGACTTAGTGGAAATCTACAGAAAGAGCTTGTGGATGCTGCTTCCTCATTGCCTGATTCTTTGTGGCAAGTCTGGGCTTAACTTCCTTTTAGGCTTAAGCAAGTGCCTAAAGACTTAAGCGACATGAAGATACATGTGAACCTCCCATGGCTTTAGTGGGATCTACTATTTATTTTATTTTATTTATTTTATTTTATTTTGAGATGGAGTCTCACTCTTGTTGCCTAGGCTGGAGTGCAATGGCGCGATCTCGGCTCACTGCAACCTCCGTCTCCTAGGTTCAAGCAATTCTCCTGCCTCAGCCTCCAAAGTAGCTGGGATTACAGACATGCACCACCATGCCTGGCTAATTTTGTATTTTTAGTAGAGATGGGGTTTCACCATGTTGGCCAGGCTAGTCTCAAACTCCTGACCTCATGTGATCCACCTGCCTTGGCCTCCCAAAGTGCTGGGATTACAGGTGTGAGCCACTGTGCCTGGTCTGCTCTTTTTATTAATGTTTCCCCAAATTAGAGTATCTTTACAAACTTTTTTAAAAAAACCCAGGCACTTACAAGTTACAGTGAGCTGCAGTCAACACCCATTCTTTTGCAATCAAAGCCCCAGCACAGATGGTTTTTCTGTCAAGACTAAGTAGGACCATGTAGGGTCTTGAATGAGGAGTTACTTCATTTCCTCCAATAATTTCTTCACAGACATCTGTTCAATGGAAAAAGACAAATCAGATTGGTGTTCAACCCCAAAGAGCTCTACACAAAGTCATGTTTCTAAGACCAGCCATACTTTTTGCACTCAGAGAGGAAGTCTGGTTGAGAGCATTTCCCCTTGTTTTCACTCTATGTAGACCTGCAGACATCTGATGCAAATCCTATTCCTGTTGGACTTCAGGGTCCTGCTCTTCCACACATAGAAGCCAGGCCATTGACTGTTCCAGGATCATTAGGCTAGATGTCACAAACCAGCAACCTCAGGCCCCAGGGCAGAAAGCTCTGCCTTGGTCTTTACCATCAACAGTTGCTGCAGGAGATGCCAGTGGTAGTGACAACCTCAAGTGCTTCCACCCTTTTTGGCTAAGTATTAATTTTGGGGAAATAGATAAGACTTTTAGAAGCCTCATAACTTCCCTTTTAACCCCAAGCCATTGCAAAAACACAGCTTATGAACCAATATTAGCATCATTTGGCTGTGACCCTACCCCTCAGTCCTTTGGTCATTATGGGAGTTTTGGTTATTAAATTGCACTGTTCTCACTCATAAGTTAAGAAAATAACATCGATTACACCTCCCTTTCAATCTCTAGACCAAACCATGTGGTTTAATCTAAGGTATTTTCCACTGAGATATGGAAGAGAGGAGAGAAGATACTATATGCCGAGAATTCTGCCTAAGTGACATTTCCTTGATGATGATAGTGTAGAAGTAGAGACCCGGGAACAGTGAGACCTAAACACAAGGCAAACCATACATGCTGATAGATAGAGCACCTTATGTCTTAGTGATACACTCTGGGCTCTCCACCTCCTGCACCAGATGTTCTTGGATTCTCCCAAAATACTTTTGCTGAGACTCATGGTTTCTTGAATAGGGCACAGTGCCTCTTGTTCCATAATTAGGACTAAGTCATTGCCAAATTCACAGGCAAGTATTAATGGCAGCTATAGAAGCCTTTCGTAAGATTTTATGAGGGTGAGAGCAAGGAGGAGAGTGACCACATGAAATGTGGCTAGTGTGATTTGAAAAAGCAGAGGTCTCTGCTTTTAAAAAGGGAACTGGGAGGAAGAAATTCTAGACTCTAGAAATAAAAGGGTAAAGAGCTTATAGAAACAAGAGAACTTCACCCAATCCCAATTTTCCTAGAATGATTCATGTACAGATAGATTTCAACCGTGCCTTGCTTTGCTGTGTCTGTTCCTTATATGGGCCCACACTGCCCTCTCTGAACACAGGAAACAAAGAGGAGCACAGCAGTTTGCTTTTGTTGTTTCCTTTGAAGAAAAGATATGGCTGGATTTATCTGCCCTGTTTTTTCTGTATGGAGAATTTAACATGCCTGAATATAGTCATACTATGCCCTGCTTATAACATAGCCAACCTTTGTCTCAAATGTCCTGCAGTCTTGTTATTTTTATATTTCTTCCCTCTCTATCTTTTTTTTTTGGGGGAGGGGACAGAGTCCTGCTCTGTCGCCAGGCTGGAGTGCAGTGGTGCGATCTCAGCTCATTGCAACCTCTGACTCTCTGGTTCAAGCAATTCTCTTGCCTCAGCCTCCCGAGTAGCTGGGATTACAGGCATGCACCACCATGCCCAACTAATTTTTGTGTTTTTAGTGGAGACAAGGTTTCACCATGTTGGCCAAGATGGTCTCGATCTCTTGACCTTGTGAACCACCCGCCTCAGCCTCCCAAAGTCTTCTCATATTTAGGTGCATGATAAACCAGAGTTCTTTGGGAATTCCTGGCAAGTTAGGTTATTACATAAGTCCCTGCCTCCAAAAGCTGATGAATCATGGGAAAAACCATGGTTGGCTCCATATTGCTACAGCTCGAGTGTAGTCCTCACTTCCTAGTAGGTTCTTCAAGGGAAATCTGGAGCTCCCTAAGAGCTGTCACCCTTTCAGTGGTGATACCATGAATTATACAGCATTTTAACCCATGCATGCGCAACTCATGCAAAAGCAGAAATATTGATTACCATTTGGTAGACAAAAAATTAGCTTAATAAAAAATATTATAGCACTCCCAAAGGGTTAACGAGGGAACTGGCCTAATGTCTTAATGTATTGCCAAAGAGTCTCTAGACCTGAGAAATAAGTATAAAAATTCTAATAATTCCTGATTCACTTTTGGTGTCTAGGTCAGATTTGTCTTAGTTTTCTTTAAATGATCTATGCATTTTCTGCAGCAGGAAAGGCTGAGTTGACTAACTTGCCACTATTCCTTTCCTGGAAGGTACTATTTGTTTTACTATCACGAGAGTTTTGTTCACTCATTTTTACATTGTCTTTTTTGGCAGTTTTCAAGTTACAAATTGGCAGCAATAAGCATTGGTGGTTCTGCTATCTTTTGCAAAATAATCGTGAGAAGAAAAGATTTTTTTCTTCTAAAATACAGAAATATTTAAAATCCAAGAAAGAATGCTATTTTAAAAAAAATAGAGACAGGGTCTCACTATGTTGCCCTGCCTGGACTCAAACTCCTGCTCTCATGCAATCCTTCCACCTCAGCCTTCCTAGTAGCTGGGACTACAGGCATGTGCCATTGTGCCTGGCTAAACATTTTAAGGCTTGGGGGAAAACATCTTCTTTCAGTATAGGAAGGTAATATTACCAAAAGTTCATTGAAAGTCTGCTCCATTTTGCTTCGTGGTCATAATGGAAATGAGAAGAATCAGTCTTACCTTCAGGAATTAGCACAAGAAAAATGACAACTGAGAGAGAGGATGCCAGAAATCTGTAGGAGTTCCTCATTGTGACTGCTGTCCCACATCAATCAACCTGAAAATCTGTTTTCAGTTCTTAACTGCCTCCATCTATATACTGAGAGTAAAAAGGATGTGGTTTCCTTTCTTTTTTTTTTTTCAAATTTCAAAGTTTAGCATTAGGAAACCAAATCCAAATAAGTGAGAATGGTGGATGATGGCTCACTGTCAGCAGGCATGTTTTCCTTTGCTAGGACTGTTGAGGGGGGTGCTGGAATTCTACAAGGTGGGAGGGGGGCAAGGGACCTTGTTGCCATTAGAGTACACCAGGGAAGACTGTAAAGTGTCTCAGCTAAGATTTTGAAGATGCTTTCATCATCTGCAATATTATCTACAGTATCCATGACTGGAAACTCTTGAAGACTTAAATTAGAGTTTTAATAAAAGTCCTCAAAATTGGTCACCAATCAAACTTCTTTCTAGCTATCTCCTTGGGTTATATAAGAATTAGCAGGCCAAGTGCAAGGTGAGGACAGGAGGGAGATTTATTTACATAGAGGCTCCTGCCTGGATTTTCCTTCCCCACTTTGTGGTGAGTGTTTATTGTGCTTCTGTCTGGTCTGTGGCAGGTGTGGGGACATGGGCTGGAGGGGGTAGGGGCTCTTGGCCCTTTCCAGCTCTCTGTGCATTCCTGATTGTCTAGTTTCACAACTTTAGATACTGAAAGTATCTCTGAGTTTCCCTCCCACCCTCCCTTCCTGCCTTTCTTTCTTTCTTTCTTCTGAATAGGTTTAGCTGAGAAAAGAAGTGGGAGTCATTTTTGTTCCAATGTTGGGGAATGTCTCTCTCTAAGAAGAGTCAACTTCAGTCCTTGGAGGAACAGTATGCAGTGTGCTTTCTATCAGAAATGAGTTCAGCTCTCTTTCTGAGCTGAGGATGTGGTCTCCAATACAATACAAATGGTCAGATGTGCTGTCAGGATGTTGGGTACTGAACCAACCATCCCCATAGTTAACACTCTGATGACTTCAAACCTAGTGGTTACTTCTTTAGAAATCAAGTGACTTTAGAAGGGAGCCCTGCTGAGACCCCTGTGTTTCTTTTTCTCAGATATTACAAGTGTATCAAAGGTTCATCATTTTCAGTAATAGCAATAAGGTACCCTGCTACTGGGTGAGTAATTTTAGTGCAGACCTAAAAAAGTCAAATTGTAATTAACTACACCTACTGAAAAATTCTTAAAGAAAACATTGACAATTTTGTTTATTTTTATGTGAATGGTTGCTCTTCTTCCATTTATGTTGACTTCTAACAACTTTATGGGACATAATTCACACACCATAAAGGTCACCCATTTAGAGCATATGAGTCAATGGATTTTAGTATATTTGCAGAGTCGTGCAGCCATCACCATAATCTAATTCTAGAACATCTTCATTATCCCCGAAGAAGCCTTGTATCCATTAGCAGTCACTCTCTTTAGGCAACCTGCAATCTATGTCTCTATGGAATTTGCCTATTCTGGACATTTCTTATAAATGAACCATACAGTATGTGGTCTTTTGTGACTGACTGTGTTCTCTTAGCATAATGCTTTTGAGTTTCATCTACAGCATAACATGTATCAGTACTTCATTCCTTTTTATTACCAAATAATCCGTCATATGGATATAGCACATTTTATTTGTCCATTCATTGGTTGATGGACATTTGGGTTGTTTCCCCTTTTTAGCTATTATGAATAATGCTTCTGTGAACATTTATGTACAAATCTTTATGTGGACATATGTTCTGATTTCTGTTGGGTCTATACCTAAGAGTGGAATTGCTTGGTCATGTGGTAACTGTATATTTAACATTTTGAGAAACTTCTAAACTGTTTTCCAAAGTGGCTGTATCAATTTATATTTCCACCAACAATGTACAAAGGTTCTAATTTCTCTACATCATTTCAATATATTTTTAAAAAATAATCACTATTTTAGTGGGTGTGAAATAGCATCTCATTGTGATTTTGACTTGTATTTCCCTAATGATGAATGATGTTGAGTTTCTTTTCATGTGCCTACTTGCCACTCATATATCTTCTTTGGCAAAATGTCTATTCAAATTATTTGCTCTTTTTAAAATTGTGTTATTTGTCTTTTTATTATTGAGGTATAAGTGTCCTTTAAACATTCTGGATACGAATTTGTCATCAGACATATGATTTGCAAATATTTTCTCCAAGTCTGTGGGTTGTCTTTTTTTTCTTGATGATGTCTTTCGAAGCACAAAAGTTTCTAATTTTAATGACTTACAACTTAATCTTTTTAATCCCTTTTGCCTTTGGTGTGATGTCTAATAAATTATTAACTAATCCAACATCATAAAGATTTACTCCTACATTTTCTTCTAAGATTGTTATAGTTCTATTTTGTTTTTACCTTTAGGCCTTTTTTTAAAGTTAAATTTCTCATATAGTTTGAGTTAATTTTTGTGTATGGCTGATGTGGGGTCCAACTTCATTCTTTTGCATGTGAATATTCAGCTGTCCAGCATTATCTTTTGAAAAGACTATTCTTTCCCTGTGGAATTGCCTTGGCCCTTTTGTTGAAAATTAAAGGTAAGAGTTTATTTCTGGCCTCTCAGTTCTATAATATATATGCATATGTCTATGCCAGTACCACACTGTCTTGATTACTGAAGCTTTGTAGAAACTTTTGAAATGGAACGGCTTGAGTCCACCAACTTTGTTCTAATAATTTTTTCCAAGATTGTTTTAGCTGTGAAATATGAATGTTAACAATTATGTATGCAGTGATTTCTTTACATTCTTGGGAAAAATTTTAATTTATTGTAATGTGAATGAGCCGTTGCAATGTGATAAGCCAGCAGTTCTCAAAGTATGGTCTGTGGACTCCTAGGGGGTCCTGAGACAAGTCGTGAGGTCAAAACTATTTTCATAACAACACCAAGATATTGCTTTCCCCCGCCAAACCCCACCGTGTGTCGACATTTACACCGATTGTACAAAGGCAATGAAGGGTAAAACTTTGGGTGCCTTAGTGGGAATCAGAGCAGTAACACCAAACTGTGCTAGTAGTCATCGTATTCTTCATTGTCAGGCACTTTCAAAAGAAAAAACTGGAACAAAACACAGTTTTATGCAAGAATGTCATTGACGAAGCAGTAAAAGCAGTCAAATAATTTAAATTTAATAATCTTGATCACGTTGTAAATGTCTTTTTAATATTCACTGTGGTATGGAAAGTATGCAAAGCATGCATAAGGCACTTCGGCTGTACAAGGGCTGTCTTGAGGAAAAGCACTAGAGCAATTGAGTTGTGAACTGATCTGTCTCTTTTCTTGGAATACTGTTTTTACTTGAAAGAATGCTGATGAGGAATGATTACTCGGACATGGACATTTGGTGGACATTTTCTCAAATGTGAAGGAAATGAACCCGATACCTTAAATAAGTTAACTGATAATTTTTGTTGCTAATGATACAATTAGAGCTTTCAAGAGAAAGAATTTTGGGGAAACGTGTCTGCTGTCACAAGCTTGATCTCTTTCCAACACTTAAAGATTTTCCTGATGAGATGGTGGTAGTATTAACAAATATGACTTTTAAATATCGTGTAGTGAAATGTGTCAACATTTGGAAAATCTGCATAATTCAGTGAATTGAGAGTTTCCGAAAGGGCAATGTGTGCTGTTACACGCATTTGGTTTTGAATTTGCTGTGCTCTTTCCAAGGCACCGGAGTAGTGAATCAGCTATTGAGAAAAATGGCTGGAATCATATTAATTAATTGATTAATTACACAGACATTTATTGAATGCCTATTAGATGCCTGGTGTAATGCTAGATGCCAAGGATAAGAAGCAAAGGGTATCATTTGCTACTCTGGTAGTCATCTATTTCTTGACATAGCGGTAGTTAAGGAGGTGTGTTCACTGTGATAATTCATGGAAAAATAAAATGTGTACAAGGGGGAGGGAAACTGCCTGCTTAAGGCATAGACTTTCAGAGCTGGTAGAGTTATGGGGGTTTATAATTTATTCATTCATTTTGTAAAAATATTTATTAAACACCTAGATACTGGGAATACATCAGTGAGCAAAACGGACAAAAATCTCTGCCCTTATGGAACTTACATTCTAGTGGGAGGAGACAGAATTAAGTAATAATTATCAATATGATAAATAAGATATATAATATATTAGAAAATGATATAAAAAAGTTGACGGTTAGAGGTAGAGAGTGTGAATTGGGCATGCATGCATTGTGAGAAGGTGGCACTTTAGCAAAGACTTGAAGGAGGGTGAGGGTGTTAGCCATGAAGATATCTGGAAAAGGGCTGGAAGACTAGCGTAGTTCGAGAGAAGTGAGTGAGGGAAGCACAGAAGGAAATGAGTTTAGAAAAATAGTGGGGGACAAAACTGTGAGGGCCTGTGGGTCACTGTATGGACTCTGCCCCTTACCTTAAGTGAGATAAAGAGTCATGTAGGTCATGAGAGGGGGAGTGACATGATCTGATGTGCTTTAATGGGATCACTTTGGTGACTGTGGGGAACAGACTGAACAGGAACCAGGATGGAAGTCGGAAGATTAGGAGGAAATTGCAGTGATTCAGGCTGGAGAGGATGGTGGCTTGGATCTGTGGGGCAGTGGGAGGTGGGTGAATTCTGATCTGTTTTGAAATTAAGACAGGTAGAAATCTCTTGCAGATTTGGTGTGCAGTATCCAAGAGAGGAGTCAAAGAAGACTCCAGAATTTTTGATCTGAGCTACTGGGAAGGTGGAGTTGCCATGAAATAAAATGGGGACGTCTGGAGCTGAAGCAGGTGTGGAGGGGAAGATGGAGAGGATGGGTTGTGTCTGAGACGTCTGCTAGACATGTGAACAGAGCTATAGAGTAAGGTGGCTGGATTAGGGAGATGCCTGAGCTACAAACATGGATTGGGAATTATCAGCATGTAGATGGCACACTGTCTATAGAGTCAGAGAGCCTAGCCCCCACTGAGAAAGGAGTGAGTGTGGATGGAGAAGAATTTCCCAGGACCTATCAGAGGGTCACCCTATCTTGAAAGTGGAGGAGAAGAGGAGCGACCAGCAATGGCCACTGAGGAGGAGAGACCTGTGAGGTGGGAGTGAGGCCAGGAGACTGTGGTGTCTTGGAAACCAGCGAAGTCAGTGCCACCAAGAGGAGGAGAGTCCACTGGTGCCACATGCTGCTGAGAAGGTAAGTGAAAAGGGACGAGAATGGACCATCGGATTTCACAAGGCTAACAAGGTAACAAGGTGGAGGTCTTTGCAAGAGTCATTTCTTAGAGTGTGCGGCAAAAACCATATTAGAGTTGAAGAGAACAGGAGAGAAATTTGAGTGAAGACATCTCATTGGAGGAATTCTGATGTAAAGAAAAGCAGAGAAATGGGGAAATGCCTGGAGAGAGAAATCTTTTTCTTTTTTAGATGAGAAGAAAAATGCATGTTTGTGTGTTTTGTCATTTACAAGTGTGTGGGATTGTACCTTGCGTACAAATGGTAGCCTGTCTGAAAAGAAATCATTAATGAAAGCTTCCACTCTACATGATTAGCTGAGACTGAATCACAACACTTATTATCTACCCATGGCAAAAGATGTCTCTTGAGAAAAAGTTCTTTGATTCAGTGACCATTTGCTTTATTCAGAACTTGAAGATGGTTACTTTTGTGTTTCCTGTTAAAAGAAAGTCAATCCAGGAAAGGCCAGCATATCCTTTACTCTTCCAAACAGAGTTCCAAAATGTCTATGGCCCTTAGAATTTAGAGTTCAGTGTTCTATTCATGTAGGAGTGTGGGGAGAGATGAAGGGGGATTTATACTTCTCACCATATACTTCTATATATTTTAATTTTTTACAAAAAATTCAATAATAAACATAATGAGAAAGATCTAGTGTGTATTTTAGATATTTGGAAAATTTGAAGTTTGAGGCTAGGAATAGTTCAGGACAATTGCATCATTTATTAATTATAAGTGGACTAAAGTATCATATGCCAGCAGGCCTCAGTTCAGCCAGCATGTTGATGTGCATTTTGCCTTAGCTAGCCGATTTATACATCCAAGCCCTGAACTTAGTTCTGTTATTATTAATAAATTGTGATACATAACAAAGAAAAATGGCTCCTTTTACCAGCTACCATTTATGTCTCATCTTTTTCTCTGGAAGAGCAGAATTATAAAAAACTCACTCTCTAACACGTCTGACTGATTTATCCAATTTAATTCATCAAACATTACTTGAGGGCCCACCATGTGCCAGGCAGTGTGCCCAGCACTGTAAATACTGAGGGAACAAGGGCATGATTGCTGCCCTTGAAGCATTTGAAGTCTAGCAGAAGACAAGAAGAACACCACAGATAATGAGGACACCTGCTTCAGATTCTGATAACATGGAGCAGAACAAGAATATACCACATTAAGAAAGTAATTGGAGAAAAGATAGATAATATTTCATACTCCCAGCAGCCATCACAATTAGCCCCTGAGATCAGCCCTATATTTAAACAAACTTATACACATTCTGGATTTCTGACTAGAATGGCCACAGACTTCACAACAGCCTGGTAGAAAGATCATTGGTCTGCAAGGCAGACACCGGCTCCATCACTAAAACGTTTAAGATCTTGAGCAGGGAATTAGTTTGTGCCTCCATTTTCACACCTGTTAACTGAGAATAGTGACACATAGGGTGTAAAATGAAATGGTCTCAGAATTTGAAGTCAAGAATTGTCCATCCTCCAACTTCACATCTCCTAGGATGGGTATCATCAAAAAACAGAAAATAACAAGTGCTGGTGAGGATGTGGAGAAACTGAAACCCTCATCCACTACTGGTGGGGATGTGAAGTGGTGCAGCCACTGTGGACAACAGTGAACAATGGTTAAACATAGGGTTTCCAAATGACCAAGCAATTTTAGCCTGCATTAGGCCATTCTTGCATTGCTATAAAGAAATACCTGAGACTGGGCAATTTATAAAGAAAAGAGACTTCATTGACTCACAGTTCTGCAGGCTGTACAAGCATGGCACCGGCATCAGCTAGGCTTCTGGAGAGGCCTCAGGGAGCTTTTACTCCTGGTGGAAGGTGAAGTGGGAGCAGGCACATCACATGGTGAGAGCGGGAGTGAGGTTGGGGGGAGGTGTCACACATTTGAATATGTAGTGTATATGCTATTCAGTTGTGAATTGGTGGGACGCATGTAACAGCTTATCAACGTGGAGGCACTGGTACTTGATAGCCTCTTAAGGAAAATTTGCTTCCAAATTTTAAGCTAGAAAGTCACTGGAATAACTTTTACAATACATGGCCTTTTATATTTCTGGTATGTATGTTAAGAACTGTGTACAAATTGAAATGTCTGTATTGATCCTCGGCCAATAAAATCTCAATTATGAAAGAAAAATGTGAATTTACTTCTTCCCATGAATTATCTTCATCTTTTATTTTTTAATTATGCATTTTTTTTCAAAATTATTTTCATAGAATACATTTTCACATTAGAGATTCCCATAGTGTGAACATAACGATTTATTACTTATGGTTTTATATTTGTGGACGGATTGTTTTAGAACAAGTAGAACAAATTTGAGGATTAAGTCTCAGTTTATACTTTGTAATAGTTTGATATATCTACAAGGGGAACCTTGCCCTTAAATGGAACCTCTCTATATTCAGAAGCACTCCAAGCTATTTTTCTTAAGATTTAGAAATTGATAATGTGAGATATCAGCATTTCCTAATTTTAAAATTTCCCTAGTATATGCAACCATCAGTAGGTGGTATCTACTGAATAGAGAAGGAAGTTTTAAAAAATTAAACACTATCTAAGTTTCTGCAAAGTTTTTATTCATGAATTAACAGTATTTCCCTTTGTCCACTACTCCCAGGGCAAATACAGAAGTTTGATTATATATTAATAGTAATAAAGCTGGATTCTCTTTAAGAGATTGATAAATTAAAAGGCTCATATATCATGTTTTGTTATACTATGAGTCTTTTGAGAAGCTGGGAGGCAACCCCATTAACTCACCAGAATACAGAACTCAGTCTCACAACTTCTTAGACAAAATTCCTCTCAAACCTTTTCCTTAAAGATTAAATTCTGAAAATAATCTTGTGATTAAGAGAAGAAGGCTGTCCACCAATGGACTCATCTTCTATTTCTTCCTGATTGTGAGTTGAACGGCATGACAACACAGAGGAAAAGAAGCATACATCAATTCTTCAAAGTATTAAGTCAGAAAGGTCAGAGCTTCCACAGCATGGCAACAGTTTTGCAGATGTCCACATCGTGATGGTTGAAATAGCAAAGCCCAGCAAAGTTTAAAACTGAAATTGCCAAAAGCCCTGCCTTGGCAGCTTTCTGCCAAATGTCCCTATGAACAGAGTAACAACTTGTTCAAAGCCCCAGTGACCATGAAGAGTGAGGGTTGCAGCCAGGGAGTAGTCCATCGCAGAGCAAGGATTCAAATAAGCAGCCAGAAGCCGACCCAGGAGCAAAACACTGACAACCCTTTCACTAGTCCAGTGGAGACATGCAGTCTTGGAACCAGAATGGTGGCTCAGTGACAAGTGAATGTGCTGCACTCCACACCAGTCTGGTGTAGGTCGGTCCTGAAGAAATGCTGAGATATGAGCAGGTCTGAACACTGGGGTTTGCAGCAACAGAGCTCGGCTTCCTTGGGCACTGCAAAGGGCACTCAGCCTCCAGAGAACCGCCATCTTATTCCTGAGGGCTCAAGGACACCCACCAACCCCTGTCTTCACTCTTTCCCTTCCTTCCTTCCTTCCTTCCTTCCTTCCT
>NW_012105620.1:1134346-1138931 GCF_000951045.1 Mandrillus leucophaeus
TCATCTGACAAAGGGCTAATATCCAGAATCTACAAAGAACTCAAACAAATTTACAAGAAAAAAACAAACAACTCCATCAAAAAGTGGGCAAAGGATATGAACAGACACTTCTCAAAAGAAGACATTCATACAGCCAACAGACACATGAAAAAATGCTCATTGTCACTAGCTAACAGAGAAATGCAAACCAAAACCACAATGAAATACCGTCTCACACCAGTTAGAATGGCAATCATTAAAAAGTCAGGAAATAACAGGTACTGGAAAGGATGTGGAGAAATAGGAATGCTTTTACACTGTTGGTGGGACTGTAAGCTAGTTCAACCATTGTGGAAGACAGTGTGGTAATTCCTGAAGGATCTAGAACTGGAAATGCCATTTGACCCAGCCATCCTATTATTGGGTAAATACCCAAAGGATTATAAATCATGCTGCTCTAAAGGCACATGCACATGTATGTTTATTGTGGCACAAAAATAAATATTGTGAATATTTATTTATTCACAATATCAAAGACTTGTAACCAACCCAAATGCCCATCAGTCACAGACTGGATTAAGAAAATGTGGCACATATACACCATGGAATACTATGCAGCCATAAAAAAGGACGAGTTCCTGTCCTTTGCAGGGACATGGATGCAGCTGGAAACCGTCATTCTCAGCAATCTATCGCAAGAACATAAAACCAAACCCTTCATGTTCTCACTCATAGGTGGGAATTGAACAATGAGAACACTTGGACACAGGAAGGGGAACATCACACACTGGGGCCTGTTGTCTGGTGGGGGGAGGGGGGAGTAATAGCATTAGGAGATATACCTAATGTAGATGACAAGTTAATGGGTACAGCACACCAACATGGCACATGTATATATATGTAACAAACCTGCACATTGTGCACTTGTACCCTAGAACATAAAGTATAATGTTAAAAAAAGGTGAGACTATAAAGTATATGTTGTAGCTAAAAAACAAATGTTGATGACTGTCTCCAACATGGAAGGAGAATTAGCAAATTCATTAACTGCACTTCTGCTTACACTTCTAATTCCAGGCTGAAATTACTATAGAATCTCTTTCCTAAAAAACTCATATATTCATTCAATTTTTTTCCATGCAATTATCCCACAACTAGTTTTGAATAACTACTGTTATAACGGATGCACAGATGAATGAAACATTGTTCTTGCTGTTGAAGAGCTTTAGTAGTAGAAAGATAGAATGAAGCTATGGACAGATGCACAAATGATGACAATGGCCAACAGTGTGCTAAGCGCCTTGAGAGGGTATAAATAAGGAACTGTAGGAATTAAGAGACACGAGAAAATGCTGATGGCAGGGAGGTTGTGAAGTCTCATGTAGAAGGCATTTCTTTTTTTTCCTGAAAATGATTGAAGGGTGTGTAAGATTTCAACAGGTGAGGCTAGAGGAGATTTCAAGTTTAGGTATAAGTAAAAGCAACATGGTCAAGGGTTATGAGAATGAAACAGATCACCCACAGAGGAATATTAAATTGAGCTTAATGATTCATTATGTTTAAAGCTTTCAAAGTGCAGACTTCACATATATCTTACAGCCAGTTCATAACGTTTAACTGTTAGCAAAGTGATTTTTTTTAAGCTCCAACTTGACTTGCTGTCATTCTTTAATTGTTCAGATTAAGTTTATTCTAGCTTCTACAATTTTCCATAATCTCTGTGGATAATAGTATCTTGAATTTAAACGGTACTTCTCTTCCCTATGAGTTCAAAGCACCTTTAAGGTAATATATATCTCCTTCTTATCCTTTGGGAATTAGGGAATGTCAGGAAATTTCTTAAAGCTGAAGAAAGAAAAAGATTAGAGACCCACCATCACAGGGCATAGTGGGAAGGGACCCCTCTTCCTAACTCCTTGCCATTCACTTCCTACTTTAGACTGGATTGTCTCAGTCTCAATTGGATACTATGTTATGGGCCTTAAAAATCTTATAATATTTGTATTTTTAGTAGAGACGAGCATGGTTGTGTGTACCTGTAATCCCAGCTACTCGGGAGGCTGAGACGGGAGAATACCTCAAACCTGGGAGGCAGAGGTTGCAGTGAGCTGAGAGTGTGCCACTACACTCCACCCTGGCGACAGAGTAAGACTTCGTCTCAAAAAAAAAAAAAAAAAACAACAAACAAAAAAACTCATAATATATCAGGGCAAGAGTACTATGTGGGATGATAGTTTAGTAAGCTATATTAAAATCAAAGGAAAAAAATCAACAACTACAGGAACAACACTGATAAAAGCATCTGTGACTTACCAGGCACCTGTTAGTGTCAGACACTGGCTCTAATAATTATTACAATGCAAGGTAGGTGTTATTACTTCCATGTAGAGATAAGGAAGATGAAGTTTAGACCAGGCAATTAACTTGTCCAAGTTCACACAGCTAATAAATGGCAAAGTGGTGTTCTAACCAGTTTCATATCAGGCGAAACCCCTACTGTTTCCATTATGAAGCACTGACTCCTAAAGTAGTAGCTCTTTACCTTTATTTTTTTTTAAGTTACAGAGTCATTTGAGAATCTGATGAAGTATAGATATACATGTGCATGTAAATATTTACATACAGTTTTGGGAGATTCACAGACTTCCTGATGCCCACCCATGGCTGTGAATTAGCTCGTGGATCTCATGTGAAGAACCCTGGCTCTGAAGGTATCATTGAATTATATCATAGTGTGTGGTTAAGCATATGAGCTCTGGGCTCAAATCCCAATCCTGCTACTTACTGGATGATAAACCTTATTACATTTACTTAACTTCTCTGTGTCTTGGTTTCCTCACATGTGAAATGGGGCTGGTAACAACGATACTTAAGAGGATTAAATGAATTAATATGTACAAAGTACTTAGAATACTTGTATTTTAAGGTTTTATTAAGTGTTGGCAAATATATATAGGTATACAGTTAATATAGTTAATTAGATTATTTTACATTGATATTATTTTCTTTATCATATTTACTACTGGAAATAGTCAAAAACAAATTCTGAAACCAAAAGTTTTTTTTTTTTTATAGACAGAATCTCTGTCACCTAGGCTGGAGTGCAGTGGTGTGATCTCGGCACACTCGCAACCTCTGTCTCCTGAGTTCAAGCGATTGTCCTGCCTCAGCCTCCCGAGCAGTTGGGATTACAGGTGTGTGCTACCACGCCTGGCTAACTTTTGTATTTTTAGTAGAGATGGGGTTTCACCATGTTGGCCACGCTGGTCTTGAACTCCTGGCCTCAAGTGATCCACCTTCCTCGGCCTCCCAAAGTACTGGGATTACAGGTGTGAGCCATCACACCCAGCCGTGAAACCAAAAGTTGAAAGATTTATAGAGGACTATGACCATTCAGTTGGATTTGTATAACTGGAAGGTCTAGTTAGTGAGTAATTTATACATCCCTGATTTAATGGCTTTGCCAGTTTTTCAGTTAAAGGTTTTGCTCTGTAGATCTGACAGGAATATATGAGAGCCACTAGATACAGTTGATGCTTTCATATTTTTGCTGTAGACACATAGGGCATATTTTCTTCTTAAAAAGCCAATGTTCCTTTTAGAAAAACAAATGGTAACATTAAAAATGATTAGAAATTAAGTTATGATTACTTTTTCCTTTTTACATGATGTGAAACATTATTTAAGCCAATATAAAATTCTACTTTCTCATGAGCAATACTGAAGAGCTTATGAAAACATATCTTATCTCCAGCAATTAGAAGAAGCATGGTAGTAGTGAAAGAGAAGGGAAAAAGGATTTTCCTGGCTTCTGTGATCCGCATATGGAGACCTTTCGGTGTCAGGTATGACATTAGTAATGTATAATTAAACACAAAGGATGTGGGATTTTTCTTTCTCTGCTGTGCTGCTGAAGATTTGGGTGTTTTATTACTGGAAAATATAACTCTATTTTGTCTATGGTGTGGTTACTTGTTTCACAAGTGAGATCATTTCCTTAGGGGTTAGAGGTCTGCTACATAAACATAAATGTGATATTGTGAGACTGATAATCTAAAACAATAAAAAAATTTCTCTTCCTTGACAGCTTTTTTACTTTCAAGTAGGAGTTTATTTAAAAGCTGAGAATTCAAGTCTGTATCAATTTGTTTTGAAACATCATCTTCAAATCTATTATAGTGGAGAAAGGATAGACATTTGATGCATTCTTTATTGAGAGTGGTAATTATTGAGGAAAACCTGAAATTAGATTCTTAACTCACAACATTCAACCATAAAAGCACTAAATGAAGATACGGATGAGTATTTATACAAATATAAAAATGAGAAAAGTACTTCTAAATGTGATATTAAAAGCAGAAATTATAAAGGAAAAGATTGATAGATTTGATTATAAAAAGTCAAAACTTCTGTATCTTAAAATATCAAACATTGAAATCAAATTGCAGCCATTTTCAATGTGTGACATAAATGGATAATTTTTTTTTTTTAAATTTATTTATTATTATTATACTTTAAGTTGTAGGGTACATGTGCATAACGTGCAGGTTTGTTACATATGTATACTTGTGCCATGTTGGTGTGCTGCACCCATCAACTCGTCATT